>NW_015151248.1:153748-162492 GCF_000732505.1 Cyprinodon variegatus | reverse complement strand
TCTAATGTTCTGCTCTCTCTGCTTTTTCCTAGTGAAAATGCATCTGGTCTGTTCCTGTTTGGATGTGACTCCATCCTGGAGAGAAACATCAGCTGGACTGCTTCCATCAACACCTTTGTTTATAGATGTTTGAGCTCGGCCTATTTTTCAGTGTAGTCCTGTTTCCCTGACTGTGACTGGCAGGTTGTGCTCTCTTCGTCCTCTGATGTAGGAGGTCATCTGCCTGGCTGTGTGTTTCCTGGACGGGGCCGCCTGTGGAGCTGGTTGTCAAGTTCCTTCAAATCTCTGCTTCTTTCTGTATATCTGCTTCTCCCTCTTTGCTGACATTTTTCACGCTGAGCCTGGTTCTGGTTCTGCTGTAGGTTTCTTCCTGTTAAAAGGGAGTTTTCCTCTCCACTTTCGCTATAATCAGGTTTGGTGTGAGTGATTGCCTTTGAGTGTATGAGATGATGCATTTAACTGGTTTTCCTTAGATAGAAAACATTACATCAATTTGACTGTATGATCTGGTTGAATTGTAAAATGCCTTGAGATGACATGTGTTCTGACTTGGGGCTATAAATAAACTGAATTTGATATGATTAATTACTTTGTTGTTTGGTTGCAACCAAAATAGAAAATCTAATCCCAACACAGATCATCTGTGTAACCATAAAAGCATGGCTCTGTTCTGTGCTGTGCTGAATTCAGGAACCTAGCAGTCTAAACATGTAATGGAAGCCATACAGAGTGCAGTACTGTTCATACAAATAGGTATCAGAACATTTCAAATATGGGCATTTCTCTATTCCCCTCAACACAGCAATAGTCTACAGAATGTGTTTCTGTCAGACTGAGAACAACAACTGTCTTTAATAACACATCAAGCGGTAATAGTTTACAAAATTGTAAAGGTAATAATAGTATCAACTACCGCAATGCTGCAACAATCACCCAAGAAAGAAAAGAAAAAAAAAGAAAAAAAAAATCTTGACTATATAACGATATGCATTGGCCACTTTTAATGTGGAATAAAAAAAACTACAGCAAGTCGGTGGGAATGTGGCATCACTGGCAGAAATCATTAGTTTATTACATAACGCATTTCTATGATTTTGAACTGGGTGATTTTCTAGAATATAAATTCAGTTGGTCAGATATTCTGGCCCAGAGTCCAGGCAAAATACATGGCAGTAAAATCTCTTAACATTTGCTGCCACTCAAGAATGATCCCAAGGCGAATAAAGAGAATAAGTAATTGGTTTCTAATTGGTGTCACAGCAGATTGAGCAGATAAGGCATCAGGAGTAAACCTGCCTGTTAGCCTGGTCGGCACCAGGGTAGCTGCACAGTCACCGAGGAATACAAACCCCTGACCACATTGGGTTAATGGGAAAAAGACGATAACATTAAAATAAAACCTGATAACAAGAAGCAAAAAATAAAAATCTGTATTATTATGCTCCGTGAACACATTAATTTTATTGTGATTTGTATAATATGTTATATTATATGATTTATACACTTCATACTGACTATGCAATGTGATTTGCTATTTTTTTTATTAGAAATTACAGTGATTTACTTATGCTATGAAACAGCAAGTGTGTGTCAAAATTAGGGTTGGGAATTGATACGATTTTCACAATTGGATTCCTTATCGATTCCCTTATCGATTCTCTTATCGATTCTTTGAAATGATGAACTTGGTAAGTGCACAGTGACGTTCGTCTACCTTCACCTAGGACATTCTATTTCTGCCTGCCTCAGCGAAAACAGAAGGCAGTGAACGGGAGCTTCCAGCCTCTTACCCAGCCCGCCTACCCGTCTCCTCACAGTCATCTAAATCTAATGGAGAAGGCATCTGTTCAATGAAAAAGCATTACTGTACAATTTCGGGAAATAAACTCATCTCCCCCTGATTTAAATAAACGTGCGTCACCTTTCTCTTGCTCCTTGAACTGCGGAGCAACTTCGTAGCATGTTTAATAACTCCAAAGAAAGTTAGGATATTGGTTTATTTCCAGAAAGGGCATATGATTTACTAGGAACCACATTAAGCATTATGCAAAACATAGCATTCGTTAAAATGTATGACACGTTATGTGCGCAGGTGTTTCTGCATGTTGGATGTATTTCCTCCTGCAGATGTAATTGCCACTCTGCAATGATTGCAAAGTGCCTTGTTGCCATCTTTCTCTTCCTTAAAATGAAGCCAAACTTTCTATCGCTTTACCCGATGGGACGCCATTTTTTTTGTTTTACTTTTCTAGACTTACGCCTGGTCACGTCGTACTTGCTTACTGAATGCCATGTACGTAACTTGCGTAAAAAACGTGATGTAAGTCGTGCTGCCCAGCGCTAAGCTCTGGGGCTGCCTGGAATCGTTAAGAGAAGCATTAAGCGAGCTGCCAAACGGTGCCATGGAATTGGAAGACACGGAACCGGTTCTGAACAGGAACCGGTTTTTGATTCCTATCCCTCGTCAAAATGATGAATTTATCTTTCTATAGATTCTATAGATATTAGATATGGTGCAGTTTGCACCATATCTAATTTGCAATGCACTGAATCTTTCCATAATAACGCCCTTTAGCACAGTTTTTTTTATTTATTTTTTTACTGGTTTTCCTTTACTACTATACTGTTAACATGATGATCACTGCTGCAATTTATAATGGTTAATGTTCATTTCACCGTTGAAAGCTGTAAGCAATGAAAATGGTTTTGTATAAACTGTCTAAGTCTAATTAAAATTATTATCTATATCAAAGGTGTAATTTTCTGCTGTAAAAAGAAGATGTCATAGTGGGCTTTAAAGATCTGACCAACATGCAGAGAACCACTCAGAGACCAAGGGTACATTTTTAACAGGTTTATTGCAGGTTAGCAAACACTGATGGAGATTCAAACCCTGTGAGGAAAATAATGCTGGAACTCAGTGGACTGGTGAACCAGAACCGGAAACTCTGAAGGGAAGATTACAGTATTCAGTGTGGGGAAAATAGACTGAGGCTTGAATATTGCTGGAAAGGCACTCACATTTGGGGGGACTCTTGGTTTATCCTTAGATCCAGTTTGTGGGGGTTTAATCCAGAGAAGAGGGAACTCATTGGAGAGCGGACAGGCAGACATACGTTACCCAGAGGAGTAAAGGAGCGGACTGTCACTTGTCTTTCCAGGAGTGGACTTGAACGGATCATTCAGAGTTTTTCCCCTTGCTCAGTGAGACTCAGTAAATCCTTCCAAGGGTAGAAGGTCCAGGCTTATCCAGTAACACAGGAAGTCTTCCTGCCGAAGAACAAAGACAAAAACAAGTTCAGACTCAGAGAAACAATGCTAAGGTTAGACTCTGCTAATCTCAGTTTGGCTAGAGTACCCAATACTGGCAAACACTCTGGCGTCGAGGGGGTGACAGCCCGCTGCTCAAGTACTCCTCTGGTAATGACCCAACGAGCCGCAGGTGTGCAGGGAGGCCCAACGAGGACAGGGCTCCACCTGGTGGTGGAGAGAGGAAAACACAAAAAACAACCCACACAAACACTCTCACAGCTAACGAGATGGGGGACAAAGAGCAACTGTCTAAATATTAAAAATTAATGCAAGTCTGTAAAATTTTTACTTATGAGTTTCAAAGTGTCTTGTTTGAAGTTGGTTGGCATGCATGCATCAATTTATAACCATGTACTAAGACAAAGAAAGTGTCATAGTTTATTATGGATGCAATGTTCAAATGAGTTTTTCTGCCAGGTAAACAAAGGGGCAAAGGACTACATACAAATTAATCTGACAAAATGCAACTACTGTGTACACTAGAAAGGACAGCAATGAAAAATATTTGATAAGATGCTTATTAATGAACTTTATACTAAGAAAGAATGTTTTAACAGCTCTTCATATTTTCTATAATTCACTCTGATATAATGCATATACATCACTGTAGAAAGTTGACTGTTCTTATTTTAGGGCTAAGATTTTTTATCTGGTTCATTTTTAATGTTTGTAATTTTAGAACCACTTTGTTATCTTTTTTATTTGGTGACAAATACGATTTCATAATGTTACATGGCTTGAATAATAGTGCATTGCATTATTTTTGTGATATTTTTGTGATATATATTTCTGAGTGTGTTTCACTTACACAGTTAACATCAAAGTTTGGCTTGTCAATTGAAAAGTAACTGCATGCCACAGTATTAAATGCAAAGTAAGACACAGCATTATCATCCTATAACACCGTCTTCCTCTGCTGTTGAAACAAAAGGCAGATATATGCAGTAATAATATAAATTAGAAAATATATCTGTAGGTTGCACTATTGTTTAGTGATAGAAAATAAGAAACAACCTGAACAATTATATTTTGTCTTCAATATCTGCCCAGTTTTATGTTTGAATGTAGTCCATGACATTTAGTCTATCTGTAAATAGCAGAAAGAGTTGGCAATGACAGGCCATTCGATAGATATGAATGTAGATGCACAGTCTTATTGCCAATAAGCCATACAGCATTACCCATTAGTCACATTAATTCAGCCTTGACATCCACTCAAAGTTGTTTAACCAATAACCCTTACAACTCCAAGTAAGGTCATGGTCCAGGACACATGCTCCCTTAACGAGTCTCACGGTGCTAATGACTGTTCTGAAGGTTAAACTCCTTGAACCTCTTGGCAGTCAGTTGGAAATGATAGTTTCCACTTCGCATTGGCACAAGCTCTTATAAGCATGAAAGTGAGGCAATTAGAAATGATATAAGGGAATATTAAAAGATTTCTATTTATGAAAGGCCCACAAAAATACAAAACAAAAAACTGAAAGGTTTTCACATGAGGTATGAATACTTTTCTAAGTACTGCAGAGCTAATATGTATTTTAGTTTTCTGTTTGTCATCTTTTCTTACATTATGAATCCCTTCTACATGTGGCCTTCTTCTTGTATCAGCTTATTAAAGTCCCAAATACTGGTTAGATTCCAGAATGGGTAACCATAGAGGCATAACATTTTCTTCCTAACTATCTGACCCAAATTATAATTAAACCATACATATTTTAGATGAGTTAGGAGCACGACTTTTGTTTCTAAAATAAGGAAGATATCGTCCCACATTCAAAAGCACTCACAGGACTCAATTTAAGTTTTGAAACATTTAGTAAACAGTCTTAAAGAATAATAAAGCCTAATTTGAACTGAACTATGAACGTACCTAATATGATAGTGATTCAATTGATTTAGTTTACACAATTGCTTCATTAATTAAAATGACTGACAAGACTCTCTTGAATAATTTCACAAGAAGGAGGATGTGACTCAATTAGAGAGGCATCAATATCAACATCTGTTTTTCATATTTATGCCGATATTAAAGCATAAAAAATGTTTGGACCATCTCATTTAATGTCAATGTTTTTTTATTTCATTTTATTTTGTGTCTGAGAAATAATCCTACAAGCCGTGGAAAGTCTACCGACCGATCGCAGCTTTGTTGTTAAGCAATACACAGCCGTTTTGATACTACATTGGGTGGCCTGCTAAGTCCAAAGACATAAATTCTTTCTGCATTTGGATTGGTTTGTCTTCACACTTGAAGCGAACCGCACCAGAGTTTGTTTGGATGTGGTCTGAGACCAAGGGGGGACTCAAATTGTGGTGCATTTAGCACTAACTGTGGAAGGTGTGAATACCCTCATATTGAGCAGGGAGAATTTTGATGACCAACTAACTATCTGTGAAGCAGAGAATGGTACCATTACATTGAGAGATAGTGTAGTGGAAATGAGGAAGCAGAAAGTGATGCTGCAAGAACTTGCAACAACACAGCAGCTCCTCCTTTCTATTGATCAGCTATTGCCTTTGAAAGAAGGAGATCAGCATAGGAGATTGACTACAAAGACCTTTGTGGCATCCCCCAGCTCCAACTCTTTAATTGAGTCTGACAAGAAGCTAAAGGATTCCCTTCAAATATTGGAAGTACAGTAACCCTTTCAGAAGGCAACGGCCCAACAGCACTATTTTGTTGTGTCTTACAGCTTTTTCATTAAGTTGTAAGAAGCAGTTCCTGGTTTCCATTAGAACGCCTTTATAAGATCTATACATTAGCTGAGGCGAATATAGATTATAAATATGGGTTTAGATTTTGCACAATTTCATGTGGAAGTGAGAGCTGTATAGTAGTGGTTCCTAGAAGTTCTAAAAGATAAATAAGAGGAATATCTTTTAGTTATCAGGCTCCTCTCTATGTAGCAAACAGTTTTAGTCCATGAGGCAGACACACTTTCTACTTAAAGGTAGACTTAAAACTTTCCTTTTTGATAAAGCTTATAGTTATAGTGGCTCAGGTTATCCTGAGCTATCTCTATAGTTATGCTGCTATAGGTTTAGACTGCTGGAGGACATAGGGGACTTTTTCTTCTCCACTGTCACTACATGCATGCTTGCTGTGAAGGATTGCTGTCGAGTCAACGAGTCAAAACAATCAGCTGGTTTTCCTTGGACAGAAAACTGTGACTCTGAATGTATGATCTGGTTTAATTTTTTTCTGTAAAGTTCTTTGAGATGACATATGTTGTGAGTTGGTGCTATATAAATTGACTGAATTAAATATGAATTGAATTAAAAGACAGGTTTTACTGTAAAATAAAGCATTTGATTATTAGACAGAGCTGTTTCTGGATTATGGGCTAACTCACGCTCATGTCTCTCAGGATAAAAACTTCAAAAAATTAAACAATTATTTCAGCTTGTTGTCATATAGCCTTTTATTACAAAGAAAACTCAGATTAAAAAAAATGTCAACATTTTAAATGAGGATTTAGGACACTCTTATTGCGACTCTTAAAATAATTTTACAATAATCCCTATGTGACAGCTTCATAGCACCTGGCAAAAAAAATCCAATAAACATACACCGCACAGACAGAAAAGAGAGAGAGAGTGGAAAATTCAAACAAGGAGCAAACATAAAAGAGATGAGGGCAGAAGGACGTTTTGGTTGCATTCATTTTATACTGTCTCTGCAAAATGGCAGTAGGCATCTCCATTTAGATTGCTTTCTGTGGCAACCATGAGGAAGCAGAAACGTGCAGAATGAAAACACAAACATAAAACAGACATATCTGGACCAAAGTGTAAAAAAAATATCCCATTTTATTCAAATGCATAAATACTAACAAAATGGGAGAGTTAATCACTAGAATCACTAAGTTTTTTTTTTTTTTCTGTGTAGACCTGTTTCTTTGACTTTGATGTTAGGATTATTGTTGTTATCCGTGTATGTTGTTGTTAAAACCTATTTTACCTACCCTATATTTTCTTTCTGCCAGGATAAAAAACAATTACCTTCATTATCTACATTAGAAAGATTTAGAATTGAAATGGGAGCCTACAGACAGAGAGGATAAGATAATGCCCATAATGCAAACCAATTTGCACTCACTACTTTATGTTCTCTCTCATCTTTCCATTATTTCTTCATCTGGTCTCTTCCAACTGACTCTAACTCCATCCTGGATTGAAATACTGTAGCAGCTGTGCTGCAGCCATCAACATTTCTGTCTATAGGTGTGGATCTTGGCCTGTTTTCACCGCAGCCTGGTTTCTTTGACTAACTTTATTTGCTCTATTTCATCCTTTTATTTGAGAACTGGCTCTGAGCTCCTCTGTCCGGCTGTTTTTTTCTTTCCTGGACGGGGCTGCCTGTGGAGCTGGTTAATAGATACTTTTTTTTATGTCTCCTTCTTTTTGTAAGTCTGCTTCTGACTCCTTAAGCCCCAGTCGGCCTCAGCAGAAGGCCGCTCACACTGTACCTGGTTCTTCTGGAGGTTCCTTCCTGTGTAATGGAGTCAGTGACAAACTTCAAGTGAAAATCATTATTGCAAAATCTTCCAGGAGTTGCATGTCTTGCAAGTCATGGAATCGATGCAATCAACTTTTTTTTCTTTGAGTATGGTTTCTGTGAAGTGCACTGAGATGACGTGCGTTGTGAATCGGCAAAAGAATTTTAAAAAATGGCAGTACCAGGGGTGAAATATCATTATCTGAAGATGATTTTGTGCAAAAAAGACATTGAATGGGTTTTGTATGGCCAATGGATCTATACTAAATATCTAACAGAAATTGTAAAAGCCCCCCTTTAATTGTCATAATTGTATGAGTTTTAATTTATATTCTACATGTGACTCAAGTAATCCTTTGAATCTTCTCCTTAAATAGTCTGTCGTTTCCTGTTCCATAAAAATAAAGGAAGTTCGACTAACAAAGACTTCTTCATTCAGTCCGTGGTGTAATTTTCCTACAATTAAACCTTTTCATATTCAGAGTTTCATCAGAATAATTTGAGTTGTCAGCAGATGGAATATGAAGTAGGACGTATCACGCGCATAATCATTTAGTTGAAGGAATAATTAACTTTCAGCCTCATATTTGTAATAATGGAGGGCAAAGAGTTTCTTTTTTGCTTTTTAAGAACTACAGGGTAGTCTTTCACATATTACTTTATCTGTGGAATAATGCTTTTCAGTTTAGTTTGATTAATACTTGGTTTAAATACTTAGACTGCCGGTCCAGAAGGATTTGAATGGCAGCACTGAAAACATTATAATTAACAGATATCTTGAATCACTAAATAAAAGCAAAAAAAAGTGCTTTGATAATCGGACAGGAACAATCAACAAGGAGGAATCAACAAAAGTCTTTTATAATCTATTTGTTAGTCATGCTTGAGCTTTTAATTTTATTCTGACTGTACCCAGAGGATATCATTAGTT
>NW_015151248.1:148197-153559 GCF_000732505.1 Cyprinodon variegatus | reverse complement strand
AGTAACAATTTGCTTAATTACAAGGTGTTATTAAGATACTTAGCTTTGTGGCTGGATGACTTACTGTAAAGTCCAGGTCTTAACCACTAGTAAATGTCAATAATTAAGTTCATTATTCAAGTAGAGTTAGGAATCGTTAACTACAAATAAAATATTTCTCTCAATCTATTCAAGTTGTTAACTGAAACAAAGTTAATTATACTCTTAGAGACAATTAGTAACTGTTATAAAATAATGAAAGAAAACCACAATTACAGTAGCAGCCAATCAAAATGGCCTTTCCCAGTCAATCACCAGCTGAATGGCAGCCCACTTCCCTGCACCTCCCTGCGAAATCCCCTCCAACTTCCAGCCACTAGAGTGACCCCCTTGCATATTTCGTTACTCTGACTCCACCCTTTCACTGAATTACAGGGTCTGACCAGGAGATGATGCTTCTCTTTAATTCTCAGTGTCAACAAATCATGACAGAAAGAATATTTTAGTACAAAGATTGATGTTTACAAAGGAACTGAAGGGGAACCAGCCGAGGGAACCAGCCATCAAGGAAAGTGTGGAAATTTTGAATGGCTATTACTGTAATATAAGCAACACTTTTATTAAACCTAATTGTCCCTGTCGCAGTATTATTATGTTTAATAAACTATGCAAATATTACAAAAAACTGGAATAAATACAGAATTCATAAAAGAATCAATAAACATAACATGGGTTGAAACGAGTCCTTGAGATTGGGTTTTAAAAATGTTTGATTCATTTCATCAGCTTTTGTGATGTAATGAGAAAAATGTGATGATATAAGGACACAGAGGTGTAACAGTGGTCTTGGTAAAATTCAAATCAATCAACTTTCACTTATTACAAAAATCTACCAATAAGCATAAGGCATTTGATGTGACAACATTGAAATATGAATGGAAACAAGATGGTTATGTGTGGATGCAAGGTTTTTGTTGTCATGGTAACTAATGATAACTGATAATGATAACTAATCCACAGCTAACAAAAGATAACTAGCTAACAAAAGATAACTAGCAGGCCACATACACTCTACTGTAAGTCAGGCAAGAAGTTAGCAGCTAGGATGCCCTCTACAAGATGGCTGACAAACAGACGCAAACTAGTGGTAATGTGAATAACTTAGTTAAGTCATATTGGGAGAACCTGAGGGGTACAAACAGAGATAATAAAAATAACCCATTAAGTAAATCAGGAAGATTCTTAACTTGTCGCTGTCCCATGGTGGGGAAGATGGACCGTGGTCTGGTCTGGTATCAGCGAAGCTCTCACTCCAGTGGATCTGGATCAAGGGTTAGCCTGGGCCAATCAGGGGAACACACAATCAGTCCAGTTCAGCACACATGCTTTGCAACCTTAACTTCATTCACAGAGCTTACTTCAGGATCACAGGCCAACTCAGCAGGGGTCCTTCTCACTCAAATGGAGAAGACAAAGAACAGCAGCTTTGCAAATTTAGTGATCAGAACCGGCCCTTTTACCCGGCAGAGGATACCTCAGATGCATAGCATTAGGCCAGGATGGAACTGGGTGTTATTTAGTCGATAAGCGGACTGAATTTACTTCTCCTCATCTGTAGTACAAACAGGAGAAACCAGCACAGTTGATGTTGGGTTTCATGTCAAAGCTTCTCTGAATAGCGGGCTGCGGTCGCTTTTTCCAGCAAAATGTAGACCACAGCACTGAGTTTTCCATCACGTGATGTCCAGCTTGAATGTTGGGGTCACTTCATCCAGAAGAGCTCTGACCTTAAGGGAAAGAAATGGCCGTTTGTGGCCAGTTTTGGGGGTATAGCTTTCCAAGATGTGATGTCAGAGGGATGGGTTGTGTTAAAGGTAGTTGTATTGTGATCCTTTACATCAGGCATCCCCAAACTCGGTCCTCAAGGCCCGCTGTCCTGCAGGTTTTAGAGGTTTCTCTGCTTCAGCACAGCTGGTTATAATGATTGCAGTAGACCAAAAGCCTGTTAATGAGCTTTCAATTAAAATCAGCTGTGCTGGAGCAAGGAAACCTCTAAAACCTGCAGGACAGGGGGCCTTGAGGACTGTGTTTGGGGATGCCTGCTTTACATGGTTATAGGTTTCACCTCAACATGGATTTTACAGAACGAATCCCGATTCTTTGTTTACTTTGGAGAGCCTGGTTCCCTTAGAACCCCCAGAGACACTCCAGGACTGCAAAACAGCCAGATTACTGTCAGTTTAAGGTAACACCTTACCTAAAAGACAGCCTTCTGGAGCTAACAGCCAAAAGGAGCAGTGGGAAATCAGAACAAGAATCCTGCCAAAGAGAGGAACCAGAACTTGGAGGAGCTGGAGTTAAGGAACAACAGCTGAGAGATCGGAGGACAGCGGCAGATTGGAGAAGTCTGCCGGGCCGAGAGCACCAGAGTTGGGAGAGGAGGCAGGACCTGGCCAATTTCTGGAATTAAGGGAGGACCACAAATGATAAAAATCCGTACCTTTTTCCATTCTGCGGTTTTCAGAAAAATACTGCCACAACAGGTATTTTTAATTGCAGCAAGGAGTTCTACAGATAGAGCACACCCTAACCTCCACAACATCTCCCCAGATGGCACCAAAGTTGAACTGCCTAATACAAACAATGTATCCCTTTTATCTACTCTCCTCACTGCCTCTAGGCTCATGACCACATGTTTTAAAATTCTTTTTTCATATAGAGGTGTATGTTTCCAGGATCGCCCCAAAAGATTTATAAATTCCATGTCAATATACTTTCCCTTTCCACAATCTGCATATTTTTCACCAAGCGATCATACCGACCATCTGAGTGCAGTGCTGCAGCATATTTTGGCTGTCCTTGTACGTGCAAAATAATTCCAATTCCCTCTCATACTCCACCAATTGCAACAAAAAGTCCTCATTTAACTAGGATGGTCTGGAACTATTTAGCACCTGCTATGCAATGTGCATTCAATCTAAGTAGATTTCCACAATTTTTACACCAAATGTCTTATTTGCTGAAGCAATTTAACTCTTGTTTGGTATCTTAGCAGATTAGGTTCATAGACTTTCCACCATATAGTCATCAGTGACACACAATGCGTGTTTACTTTACTTGCTGCTTGTTTACAACAGAAGCACTTTTCAATTAGCTCAGCAAATGTGCACACAAAAATTGAAACATATTATCATGCTGACAATGGGAAACCTAAACAGAATGCAAGCCTATTTGTAAGAAGAGAAAGCTTATCTGTTGAGAGTATGAACAACAGAGGCTGCAGAACAAATTAGCTCCTGAAAAACAAACCCACAATACCACAAATACACTTTCACATTAAAACAGTCAAATACAAAACAGATTCACTGACTTATTTATCATTTGTGCCTCTTGGGCTTACTTTCATATTATCCCGTCTTGTCAATATTCACTAAGCAACATTCATTAATACAGACAGAGACGCAGCCAAATATCAGATCACTTACACACAGTCAAACAAAATAATGATACTATGCAATACATATCCAGGTCACTTGGTTATTTTCCATAGACATTTTCCCTTAACTTCTAGCAATATCAAAGAAAGGTGTCTTTCTAAGAGAAAACGTTTATTCCTCAAACTCATTCAGAGCATACTGCACATGTTCACTCACCCAGAGAGTGCTGGAAATGGCAAAGCAAGCAGAGAACAATCAGGCACCTACACATTCATGACTCTGGGCAACTTGAAGAGATCTTTTGGCCTAACATGCATGTTTTGTTTTTGACTGTATGAGGAACTTGATGTATCTGGGGGCAGTGGCAGAACCAGCATTTATCAAGGGGTGGCCAAGCAAAAACCAATATGAGGTACGCTTATTCTACTGTACAATCTGCAAAATGAATGAGAAAAACATCAGTGTTTTCCAAATAAAACAGTAAAATTTTAGTGAAACCTTTGCAAATACATGTACTAATATTTATCCATCTAATTATACATTTATGTTGTCTAAATTGTCTATGGTTTTGCATAAAATACAGTATGCATTGAATGAGTTGAGCACTGTTTCTTTATCTCTATTTTCATAGAAAACTATTTGATGAGGACAGACCAGTTACTTCTTCCCCATGAAGCACAAAACAGGTTATAAAAAGAACTTTAGTTCTGTTTTGTTATCTAATATTAGTATATTTGTGTAAATAGTTGATCAATAAGTGTCATTTTGTTGTCAGTTTATGGTTAATATACTAACTACTAAAAAAATTGGATATTCTCCCAAAGTGTAATTCTGCTTCCACAGTCTGGTTTAACCTCTTTACATCAACCAGTTCACCAGCAAACGTTTGATATATTTTGACCTAATAACTCGAAACAAATGAAAATAACAATGGTTAAACTTTTACCAGTATAGACATGTTAGACATTGTTAGAAAGCTTAGATTCTCCACAAGCCAATCAAAATGTGGCATGATCGCAGCCCTGGTAGCTGATCTGATTACTCACTTCATTCAACTGCCGTTCCCTCCCCGTGCTCTAATTATCATTAATCTTATTCACCTGCTGCCGCTGTTTAATATACCGTTCAGCCCAGCTATTGGTTCATGTTCCCGTTCCCGGAGGCCAGTGGAATGAAAGGGTTTGGCCTGGTTCTCCTGTCTTCTGATCATATCCCAGCTCTTCTCCGTGGAGCCTTAAGGGTTTTGGCTCTGAGTGTGGGGGAGGCCGGTTTTAATTCCTATAATCCTGTCTCCTAGGAGGAGTGGGATTTAAAGTTCTGCAGTTACTCTGCTACCATGTCTTGTCTCTTTACCTCTCAAACACTGGGCCCGCCTGTCTCCATCTGAGCATGTCTGTCTGAGCACGCTGTTGGACCATAGAACTCTCAACTTGCCTGAATGCTCTGAGGAGTCCTGGAACCCTGGATCTGTCTGTTCCTGTTTGGATCGGAACCTTTGGTCGGGCTATGGACTCCTGGATTTCAGAACGGTCCTGTTATGAACTGTTTCTCTGACCTGGATTGGTCTACTGCCTGCTCAATGGAGTTGTTGCATCAGGGACACTCTGGACAGCTAAGCGCAGCATCTCATTGGCAGTGCATCGGCTAATCCTGCCTTTCAAGTGAGGATGGACTAAACTATTAAACCAGGTAAGTGACTCACATGATAATCAATCTTGGTCAGATTATTGTGGTCACTTACCTGCGTTTCTCCTACAACCAGTGTGCCAGTGATGAACGATGCTCTGCCTTCGTCCTGCAGTCGCTGCAGGTCAGCTGATCCACAGCAACCTCCGTTTCTGTTTCTGTTTTTTTTTCCACTGACCTGCCCCCTATGTTCTTTGGTTTTCATTGTGCTCTTTATTCACAAATATTTTTCTGGCAAACCTACATCTTACCAACCATAA
>NW_015151248.1:142612-148187 GCF_000732505.1 Cyprinodon variegatus | reverse complement strand
TTACAGTCATTTTCTTTTGTGACAATCATATTTAAACTGGAAAAAGTAATTCAACCGCCTTTGGCATTTACTTATTCATATTTAGTTACTTCAAAGGTGATCATAGAATGATTCTGTAGGGTATGTGGTGCTGGTCCTTAAGGATTTTGAATAGGGTGTGTGTCATGATGGGTTTTGGGATTCAAGCCCATATGCAGAACACAACCAGGAGGCAGGGAAAAAGTTCAAAGGTTTAATGAATAATGAGAACAAAAACAGGTCAGGGGGTTATCAGGTCCAGGGCTGGTCACGACTGGGTTAACTGTTCTGGAGGTTGAGCAGAGCGGCAGAAGGGGGAACCAGGGGGGTCCAGAGGCAGACGGCAGGCTGAGGGCTGAGGTTGGAGCTGAGTTTGGTAGAGCTTGTAGATCACCTGGTTTCAGTTTCAGTTTCCCTTCCAGATCCTTCTGGGGGCTGGCTGACAGATCCTTGACAGGTTTGGTTCTCCAGGGTTCTACTGAGATCAGGCAGACCGATTTACAACAGAGAAAACTCTTCAGGGGGTTTCAGGTTGCAGGCAGGTTCAACCTGGCAAGCAGAGAAGACAAAAATGGATCAGGTTCAGGTTTTAGTAGTCAGGAGACTAGACAGGCAGGTTGGCTCAGGGTTTGCTGTACCGTGACTGACTAACACTCTGGCACCGGAGTGTGGTCCTCAGCCCACTTAAATGCTGGTCTCCTGATGAGCTGATGAGGGACAGCTGGTGAAGTCAGCTCCAGCTTCAGGAGATCCCATACGCCCTCTGGTGGAGAAAAGGTAGACAGAACCCCAGATCCCAACAATAACACAAAACCCCTAGGAAGGGATCCTCGGCGCTCTCTGGTGGGCAAGCCTCAGGATCCCAACAGTGTGTAACATTGGTTGGCTTGAAAATTGCATATTTACTGTTCTGTGAGCCCCAATGCCAGCCTGGTTAAAAGCCCTATAATGAAACAACAGGTTTCCCTCCTTTTATGGTATGCTCATGAATATTTAGATGAGCTGTGCGTTAATTGGTTGGTTTACAATGAGCGAAGCTGCTTAGCAAAGATCCATCATAGCAACAAACACTCACTGAAACATTGAAATTATTGATATGGTAGGGTGACCAGATGTCCTCTTTTTCCTGGACATGTCCAACTTTTCATACCTAAAAAAATTTTGGGGGGGAATTTCAAAATCATCCGGAATTTTGGTCGACTACACTGTAACTAACACTGTCATGGCTCTCTGCTGAGGTCCGGTCCAGTCAGCGGTCCAGCAGTCGACACTTCATACCAAATAACCAAATAAGGCATCATCACAAATTGACGTCAATTAGGTGCTTTGTTTGAATTCGCCCGTTTTATTGTGGAAGTTTAGAATTACGAGATTGCAGAAAAAGGAGGTGTCGATGGGGTTTGAACTTCTCTGTACGTCCATTTTACCCACTAATTCGTTACTCATCTATGACAATGTAACATTTGCATTTTATCATTCTATGACCCCTTTAACAAAATTGTGTTGGCATTTTTGGCCCTTAATTTTCTTTTGTTAATATTTTTGATTGTTTGTTTTGGTCACTATCATTGTTGAAATTATTAATATTAAAAAAAGCCTTTCAAACATTTAACCTAAGCTTCCTTATAAATGAGTTTTAGTACAATGGACAGTTGCTACAGGTCCGTCAATTTAAAATTGTTGATGTTTGTCAGGTTATTCAAGCTCATCCATATGAAAAAGCTAACTTAAGCAAAATAAGAAACTGATTAATAATAAAACTGCATGAAAATAAGAGCAATTAAGAAAAAGTCAAATTAGATTAAAATAAAATGGAGACTTTCAGGAATGAATTATAATTGTATTATATACTCCCACCCTGACTTTTTACATTTTGTCTTAATTCTGATTTTTGCATTTTATAGAAATAAATGCAACAAAAATTGCAAACTTTCTCTTGTCATTTGACCAAATAAAAAAGACAACCCCTCTAGTCTTCTAATAACTCTATTGGGTGCCTTTTTTTTGCCTAAAAGCTTTCAACACTGTTGGTGTCATGGGCCTTCGTTTCCCATCAAATCAAACTTCAATGACATCCTGACAGCTGGATTATTTGTGTAGGACCTGGACATGGATTGTTAAGAGGAAAAGGAAATGTCGTCTAACGGTCTAAGTAAAAGCATTAACTTTAGGGACCTCTGAATTTCAGTATCAATCATATGGTACATTCTCAGTCTCAGAAGATTGAAAACAAATACACCTGTTCTCAATCTAGTGCTTCAAAATGCAGTTTGTTTCTGACACCCCATGCCAACATATATTTTCAACAACAAAGAGTTACTGGGACTTAGATGGGGAGTTCATTACTCCCAATCATACAATGCACATTAGAATTCCTCTCAAGCACCCCTTTCAGGACACGATCGAGACTCTGCAGGAAGGTAAAGTAATTGGCATTCTCAGAGCCGTTCAGTGCATGAGCACAGAAAACACTAATCCCCCCCCCCTTTGTCTTCTGAGGCATGGGGATGCAAGTCACAACACGAGCTTCTAAAATAGCTCTTTTAAAATGTATGGCTAAGTTTGATTTCATGTGACTTAATTGATTATAATCACCTGTCATTATAGGTCAGTCATGGGAAAGTAGCTATTAAATTTTCATTAAAGAGCATAAGGAGGCAGATACATGGCTATTAATGATAAAAATAAAAACAGCTCTAATATGAGGTAAAAAGAGCCTCTCATTAATTCTTTTTTGACTCACCACCGACACCTTTCCTTAAAGGCAGGAGATTTTTCCTATGAGTCAGTTCAATTTCTACCGAACATTGTAGCACCTTGATGATTTAGGAGAACCTTCAAAGTGACAGATTTAAAGTCTGTCCTGGAGCTTGCAATGTGGAGGGAGAGAGCGTCCTCAGTTTGTATCACTCCGTGTTTTTGGCCTTTCACTTAAACTTGTGTGGATCTTGCTGCACTGATAAGGATCACTCATTATGTGGTGAGTTAGTTCTCTGCCGAGCCTCGTCACGAACTCATAGCCACATCTCACCAAGCACCTCATCTGTATTCATGGGTGGTTAGCGGGTTGTGCATCTTCCCTCTGAAATATGGCAGGTGAAGGGAAATGAATGAACACACACACACACCTTACATATGCTCCTCTGCTAGCTGAAATAGGAAATGGAAAAGAGGGGCTTTGTCTGAATCTAACCCCTTTGATTTATAGTTTGAGGTTGACCAACTCTTTTTTACTCTCTCCTTGATAGATTTCATCTTTATCTTTCCTGTATGCCTGAGGTTACCTCTATTTGAATTTAGTATAGGGTCCTTTATAAATCAATCCTTAAACAATAGTTTGTGTGAAAGACAACCAAAACATCTGAGCTGGATGATGATCAGTAAACCAAATGCCATTCTTTATATTTGTTTTCACAGTGTTGAAAGTAAAACCCTGAGGTATGGGAAGTGAGGTTCACAGTGATGCCTTTTTTGTTTCAACGTGTTCAAATGTGATATTTAAGAAATGTAAAAATGAGTTATTTTTGTCTTTTGTCTTGACTTTTATCTAAGTAGAATAGTTCGAAGGGAAGCCTATCAAATTTGTAAAGGTCTAAGACATCATAACCCTTGTGAGCTGATTGACCTGCCCTAAACCAAATTCCAAATGTAAATGGAAGTAATAAATTACACATACTCATGTTACTTTAATGGTATAGTTTTTGTGGTATGTGTAGTTTTAAAAGTTTTTTTTTTAAGTGTGTAAGTTTACTCATACTTGAGTACTATGTATTCCATTTAAATCTCTTTCGCTACTTTTAAAAATACAATGATCTGCACCTCACAGCCACCTACTTTTCATCCACATCTTTCCTATCAGTTCCGCTGTAGCAAGAGCAAAACTCCACAGCGCCGCAGTAGCAGCTACATGTTTCTGGAGGTAACATTACGAGAGCGGGGCATAGAAGCAATACAAGGAAGCTAAAAATGGAGACAGAATACAACATAGTAAACAGCGAAAATGATAATGAAAAGTTCGAGAACCTGTGGCCGTACTCAGAGGAATTTTTTCCGCTATAGAAGGAAACAAGGAGACAGTGTCCTGATCCAATTGCCATAAACAGGACAGATGGACCCACTATTCAAAGGCGAGTCAGACGGTGGGAAGTTTCAGAACGTTTAATGACAATAATAAATAAATATAAACAATAAATAATGAAAATAATAAAACAAAATAGAACAGGACTGCTAAGGATAACCAGACGGCAGCGGCTGCAGGAGGGGGGCGGGGCATTGCCTAATCACTGACACTCTGGAGCGAGAAACAGGAAAGTGATGACGATCATCTGATAGGAGATGATCATCAGAGTGAGTCACCTACTATGTTTAAAAGTTCAGTCCATCCTCTCTGAGGAAGGCAAGATCCAGCTGATGAACGGTCAAATGAGGTGTGGCTCAGAACCGTCTTAAGTGTCCACAATGCAGCAACCCCTGTGAGCAGGCAGGAATCCGATCCAGGTCAGAGAAACACTTCAGAACTGGACAGTTCCGAGATCCAGGAGTCCGCAGCCCGACCAGGGGTTGCGTTCTGAACAAGAACAGACAGATCCAGGGTTCCAGGAATCCACAGAGTGTTCAGGCAGGTTAAGAGTTCTACGAGTCCAGCGACATGCTCAGACAAACATGTCCAGATGAACATAGGTAGGCTCAGTGGTAGAGAAGAACATAGACAAGACTTGGGACCAGGAAAAATGCTGAACTTTAAACTGGTCTCCACCTTGGAGCCAGGCTTAATGGACTATAACTGACCTTCCCTGTGTTCAGAGCTAAAACCCTGAGGGCCCCGCAGAGAAGGACCATTAACCCGCGCCCCCCCCACACGGCAAGCCAAAACCCTGAGGACTCAGTGGAGAAGAGCTGGGACACGATCAGAAGATAGGAGACACTCAGAAAACCTATCAATCAAGATCAATAACTGACATAAAAACATAACATGAATAAACTAAGAATACATGAATAAGTAACATGAATACAAACGAATAATGATTTGGGCGCGATAGCTGGGCGGAATCGTATATATAGCAGAGGGAGCAGGTGAATTACATAAACGATAATTAGAGAGCGGGAAGGGAATGGCAGGTGACTGCAGTGAGTACTCAGATAGGCTACCGGGGCAAACATTTTGTTTGACTGCTATGATTCTATCAGCTTATAAAACTTCACTGTCTGATCTTAAAAAAAAAACCATTGCTGTTTAATGTTTTACAGCTCTGCAGAATCTGTCAGTTCAATCTCTAACATTACGCTCTCTCTGCTTTTTCTCATTGTAGCTTTGCCTCATCTGTTCCTGTTTGGCTGTGACTCCATCCTGGAGAGAAATATCAGCTGTGCTGCTGCCATCAACACCTTTGTTTATTGATGCTGGAGATTGGCTTGTCTTTCAGTGTAGTCCTGTTTCTCTGACTGTGATTAGCTGGATGTGCTCTCTTCATCCTCTGAGATGAGATCTGGCTCGGAGCTCGTCTGCTGTCTGTGTGTTTCCTGGACGGGGCCGCCTTTTACAGCTGCTTTTTGTATC
>NW_015151248.1:128243-142602 GCF_000732505.1 Cyprinodon variegatus | reverse complement strand
GGAGTTATTTTCTCTCCACTGTTGCTACAAGCATGCTTAGTGTGAGGGATTGCTGAAGAGTCAATGAGTCTATGCAATAAACCTGTTTTTCTTAGATAGAAAAAAGGAGGCCCTATGTCCTCCAGCAGTCTAAGCCTATAGCAGCATAACTATAGAGATAGCTCAGGATAACCTGAGCCACTCCAACTATAAGCTTTAACAAAAAGGAAAGTTTTAAGCCTACCCACGGAATATTGTCATAAACTGGGCATATGGACCCAGTATTCAAGGTGGGACAGCCAGTAGGAATGTTCAAAGCGTTTATTTGAAACAAAAACAGAAGCGCGCTGCTGTGGAACAGCGACTGCAGCTGCGGGGCGCATCCCAGCTCCAAATCTGTAGAGAGAACGCAGGTAAGTAACCACGATCTTCTGAACAGAAGATGATAATTATAGTGAGTCACTTACCTGGTTCAACAGATCAGTCCACCAAGGAACGGACAGATCCGAGTTCCAGGAATCCATCAGAGCTTGAAGGCATGTTCATGGCCCGTGCATCGAGCATCCAGCTCTGACAGAAATGTGCCATGGAGGACAGGTTCAGGGTCCCGTGTGTCGAGCATCCAACTCAGAGAGAAGATGTAGTGATGGTCAGAATCCGGCAGGAGTCCAACAGAGGTTCAGGCGGGCAGAACAGGCAGTGGGTGAGAGGGAACGGAATCAAGAAAACAATCACTTTAGGACAAGCTGTAACGCTCTCACCACTGGTTAGGGAAAATAACTCGCCTGAGGACACTGGCTTAGGAATTAACTCCTCACTGGAACAGGGACACAAACCTTGGAACTAACTAAAATACATAAAAATAAATAAGTAAAAATGGAAAAAAACTGAAAACAGACAGAAAAGCTAACAGAATTCAAACAATGACCTGGCCCCGAATGCCCAGGCTGAACTGAATATAAAGCAAAGGACACAGGTGAGAGGAATAAACGATAATTACGGCAGGGAGGGAAAACGGCAGGTGAAAGAAATAAACAATTAAGGTGGAGGAATCAGACCAGATCATGACATATTAGTTCAACAGAAACGTTAAAAATATAAAACAAAACAAAAAATAAATATAAAACAAACAAATATGATGGGGCCCCCAAACTATGTTTTTGGCAAGCAGTGCAATCAAGTTTGCTGTAATTTCTTTTTCTTTATTATTATTATTTTTTTAAACAACAAAAGAATATCATTTTTTTTTATATTACTCAATTATAATTAGGCTATAGTAAAATCCATTGTTATTTGATATTCTGTTGTGAACTAAGACTTTTTAATGGGAAAGGATCTGTTGGGATCCAGAGGCTTGCCCAACAGAGGGCGCAGAGGATCCCTTCCTGATGGTTTGTTCTTCTGTTGGGATCTGGGGTGCTGTCTACCTTCCTCCACCAGATGGCGTTCTGGATCTCCTGAAGCTGGAGCTGACTTCACCAGCTGCTTCTCATCTGCTCATCAGGAGACCAGTACTTAAGGGGGCTGTGGACAACACTCCAGTGCCAGAGTGTTTTGCCAGTTATGGTTAGCAAGCCTGAGCCAATCTGCCTGCCTGAATCTAGACTCCCTGATAACCTGAACCTGAACCTAACCTGTTTTTGTCCTCTCTGCTTCAAGGAAGAACCTGTCTGAAAACTGAAACTCTGGAAGAGTTTCTCTGTCTAAAACCAATTTGTCTGATCAAGGAGGAACCCTGGAGAATCAAACCTGTCAGCCCTCAGCCTGCCGTCAGCCTCTGGAGCCTCCAGGTTCCCCCCCCCCTGTCGCTCTGCTCAAACCTCTGAACAGGTACAAACCTGCGCTCACTCAACCAGCAAGATTACTTGAACTTCAGCTAACCATTCTGTCCCCCTTTGCAGTGAAAATCAGTCGTGACCAGTCCTGGACCAGATTTTCCCCAAAATCAGTTCTGTGTTTCAACCTGTGTTTCTCAATAAACCTTTGAACTTTTTCCCCTGTGTGTTCTGCATTTGGGCTAGAATCTCAACCCAAACATGACAGGATCTAACCTTTCAAGCACAACAGTAAGTTGTCAATTACTAATGGTCTGTCCGTACTACCAGATATTTACTTTTTTTAGAATAAGCTGTAATTTTTTAGTCCAGGATTTTTTTTTTTTTACAGAAATTAAAATAATTTACTTGTTATTACACACTTATACATACATAACACAACATTTTGAAATTACGGACCATGAGGGTTCAGATCAGGTAAAAGAGTCCTCTGATGAAGACTCAGATACTTTTGCAGATCAATTTGCAAAAGGCTTCAAAGTCCAGTTGAGCTTGATGTCTAATTTGCTTGTGCTACTGACACTATAGAGCTCCTGCCCTCCTTCATAGCCATTAATAAGCTCTCTCTCTCAAGCAACAGAAGGTTCTCTCTCTGAACAAAAGGTTCAGAAAAATATTGTGCAGAAATGCTAGTATGTTTCAACTAGTGTGACTCTTACCCTGCCTGTTGTTCAGTGTATTGTGAAAAGCTTAATTCTTCTATCAAGGCTCAAAAACATTGATGTTTTTCATTTATAGACAAGGTTTCTGATTTATGTCTAAATTTCTTTACAACACGATTTCATTTGTGCAATTTTTTCCTTCCCTTTTTCATCTAAGAATTGTGCTTTGAGCATAGATAAATACAACTGAGTTGAATAAAATGTGTGCCATTAAAAATGCAATAAGTATCCATCAGTTAAAGAGTAATTAGTAACTAGTATTTTTTGAGAAGAGTGCTTTGTGCTTTTATTTCAATATTTTTTTAACGCTAGCACTTTGACTTGTAATTAAGTATAATTTAAGCAGTGTAACAGTATTTGTACTTGAGTTGAAATTTTTTGTACTCTTTCCACCTTTAGTGATAACTACATCACAATTATAAATCATAGAAAAAAATATTTTACAGTAACATCTAAACTAGTTTAATGTAAGAGTAAATAAATAGTTATAAACAAAAACCTATACTGTAATTCATGAAAACTGAAATGATTTGTAGTTCAATAAAGGCTAATTTTACTGTGATTACTTTTTATGGAGCCAGACTACATTGGACACTAGTACAACACAAAAAATACAACGTAAATATTACAAAACTGGAATGGAACAAAACCAGTTGGTTTTGTGGAAGCTTATTTGATTTTTAAAGTTCATATCAAAGGTTTTTTTTTTTTTTTTTGTACTTTTTAACTTATTCATCTGAAATACTTTAATACGTACATAAAACTGTAAAACATTTATTATTCTACACCCTTAGTAATATCTTTACAGCACTTTTATGTCATAAGTAAAAATTTAATTGAATTTGTAAAAAGTTGTTGCTGTTTTGCCTAAACCCAGATCAGAATTCTCAAATTTAAAGGGCATTATTTGCTTTAAAAAATTCACACACATGAAGCCGAATAAAAAGAAAGCTCAAAACAGGCTAAAACATACATATAAACTTTAATTTGAAAAAAAGGAGGCATGTGTCATATTTAAGGCAGTACAGTATTGCTCATCCAAACCTTGTACTGATAAAGATTATAGAGATATCAAATGTCTTCTATTTAGCTTTTTTTTCATTACCTTCCTATAAAATCTGGAATATAAATCCTACTTTCAATCATTTATAAAGCTGTAAATTACCATGCCCCATATTTACTAGATATCTGATTGTACCTTATGTTCCTAACAGAGCACTTAACTCAATCTGCAAGTTTACTAGTGATTAATAGAATTTCTAAAAGTGGAATAGGATGAAGATCTTGTAGTTATCGGGCTCCTCTCCTCGAAACAAACTACCTCTTTTAGTTTACTTGTTTGGATTTAAGACTAAGTTTAAAACTTTCATTTTTTAAAAGCTTATATTTAAAGTGTCTCAGGTTATCCTGAGCTATCTCCTGAGCTATCTCTGTAATTATGCTGCTATAAGTCTAGGCTGCTGGAGAATAGAGGGACAATTTTATCATTCTGCTTCTTCCTAATTATATTCTCCAGTTCTTTAGTATTTATTAGGTCAACCCCAGCTTTATGGTCTCTCTACATTATGTCCGCATAGTAGCTTCATCTGGTCTAATAACAATAAAACATATTAGATAATAAAGAAATTGATATTTATGAACAATAACAAGCCTAAATTCCTGCCACATATGGAAGCATAATGTATTTTTGTCTCTCTGTTTTCTCCCCTAGATTACAGGAGAAAGTTTTTGTTCTTCCTGTTAGTTTTTTTTTTTGCTGACTTTTTCTGCCTGTCTGTGAACCTAACCTGGAACTGTTTTCAGACCCGTTGTGGATTTCCCTTGCCTCCCTTCGTCTGTTTGGTTCCGTTCTCCTGCTTGTCCTTTGACCTCCGAGTGTCTGGGACTCTCTGAGCAGCGCTCGCCGCGTCTTGTTGGCAGCCATTCGACTGGAAGTTCTGGGCTCAGACTGAACTTTAAGACCGGGTTAGTGACTCACACAATCATTATTTTCCTCCACCAGATAGATATGGTCACTAACCTATTGTCCCCTCTTGCAGGGGTCTCTGCTTTAGGAGCTGATGCTGTTACTACAGTTCCTTTCTGATAAATGTTTTGAGAAATCTGTCTGTGCTCCTCATATACTGGATCCTGACATCACGTGATTTGCTATCATGTTTGAGTTGTTTTTGGTTCTCCTCTGTAATTAAGGGAATATGTTTAGCCTAGTTACTCAGAGTTCTGATAACAGAAAGTTTATGTTTCAGCAGATGATTTGCGTCAAAATACAGGTATATGTTGTAAGTGTAGGTTTGCATTAAACCTCAGTATTAATACTCCTATTGTCCTCAATGTGCAGCAAATTTCAGAAAGAGTAACATGTTCTTCTTCTGTATTGAACTTGATGTTTCTTTCCACAGGTTTGATGGGATTAATGAAAGCCTCAACTTACTGCATGGCCGCAGTAAATGGGGTTGTTGGGGGTGCTACAGCAACCCTAGTGGCAGGAGGGAGATTTAATACAAATGTGTTATTTTGATCTTTGGTTCTCGATGTGGAGAACTGTTCAGTAATGTTTATTTAGTATAATAGTAAAATTATTTCCTTGTGATTTGCATAAAATCATTTTGGAGCTTATAGATTCTTGTGTGACATAAACACATTGACTAAGGCTCCTGCCAGCTGTAGCAATCTATGTTGTTATAATGTTATTGTGCAGTTTAATTATAAATGCATATATTCACCTGAGAACTGATGATGTCTCTGTGTTACAGACCCTGGTTGCATGCACTGAAGAGTTAATGACAATAAAGTAGAGAATCTCTCTATTTATGTCTTTTTATTTATTGTAAGCTCATACGTCTTTTGTTCCCCCAAAAACAACAACAAAAATAGTCACAGCACCCCCTGTTCAAAATTATTTCCATTGGCCCTGTAATACTAGGTTTGGATTTTGAACAAACCCAGAAAGTGTCAACCAAATATCACAACCTTTGTGTCGGTTGTGTTCCCTTGTATGCGCTGACTGCTCTGCTCTACACTCTTCCACATAGATATTGGCAACAATGGGGATAACTGGGGAACTGGTGGCTTTCTCTTCGGTTTTCTAATCAGAATCTTTTTTTTCTCCTACAACTGTAAAGTTAAAATTTATTCTCTTAAAATTCATCACATTACAGATAATATTAAAGGTTCTAAGATGGAGTGACTTAATCTTGGAATAAATATTTTTCGATCATTGTAGCAAACAAGGTCAATGAAAATAAAAATAAAACTATTTTTTTTTTATTAAAATTTGAAAAGAAAGAAAAAACAATCCAGAAAATTTTCAGGAAAAACAATTTAATTTCAAAAAAAGGTTTAAAGAGTAAGTTTGCTCTTTTCTCAGATTTAATTTTTTGAAACTTTTCTTTAATTATGTTTCTTAGATTGTATTTATTTTTTTTCATTTAGTCTTTTTTATTTTTATATTCAATATTTCAAATGTTACCTTTTAAATTATGTTTTCATTTTCTCACATAGATTTGATTATTTTTTTATTATTTCTAATTAGATTTATTTTTTAGGAATTTCTATCTCTTCAATTGCGTCATCATTTCAATTGGTTAGCTGGACTTTTTAATTTAATGATGTTTGGACCACAAAAAAGCAGTAGGCTGAAGCCACAATGTCATCATGTTAATACAAGAAGTGGATTTTCTGAGTGAAATCATTCTGACTTCTAAGATGTATCAGAACTCAGCGGGGACAAAGACATACAACCATGCACACACCTTCACACCTAATGACAGTTTATAGAAGCCAATTAACGTAACAGGCATGTTTTTGGACTGTGTGAGGAAGCTGAGTATCCGGAGAGAACTCATGCACGCATGGGGAGAAGATACCAACTCTATGGAGAAAGACCCGGGAATCAAGTTTTCAATTTCCTTTTTTGTGATGTTGTTTTGTTTAATTTCTTTTTTTGGCTTTTAATTCAATCAGGTTTTTAATGAAAGGCCATGTCATTGTTTTCCAAACTACAGATTGACTGATGGATGGAGCCTTTTCTAGGATTCAGATCAATCCTAAAGCTAGGCTGACTTGGAGCTGGTTTGCTGTTCAGCATGAGTTACCATGGTAACTAGCCCCACTAAGAATTAATCCAGTTTCATGGCACTGGAAAGTCTGAGTTGAACCTGAAAATATGTCGCTAAGCAGGTAATCCTGCATTGTGGTACAGGCCTCGGGATACAGATTAAAGCCGTATTCAGAACATAGTAATTTATTTTGCTTTACACATGTAATTAGAATCTCAACTGAGACCTTTGTGTGAGCTACAGAACTGAAAGTCACTTACTTTATATGGATTCCATTGGCAGTACTCGCTAGTTAAAACAAATTAGTTTTTACTTTTGTTATTGACATGTTTTTTTTTTTTATCTATATTTTGTACAGTGAACTTCAGTGTGTCCATAAAGATACCTTTTAAAAAAAGTATTATTATTATTATTTTACAATTGAATATGTGTTAAATGCTATATACAACAAAAACTCTGGTCCCTTTTTCTAAAATACAACAACAGGATACAGTTTATATAGTTCTTTTTAGTGATAATGACACACTATAGCCATATCACTGGTATACAAATATATATTTATCCAACAATGTACAGATCAATAGATTATGTCTTATTAATTAACACATATAGAACTATATATGGCAAAATCACAAGTGCGAGCTTGAATTAAATGCTGAGAAATTTCCAATGGATCACTTACTTGTGACTACTTCAAGGTTTTTGAGAAGCACTTGAAGCTTCAAAAGGTTGAAACTGATTTCAGTTCGGCTATGACCCGCACTGTAGTTCAGACCCTTAACAACATCAATGTTCAAGAATACCCGCAGACCCTCTTTGAAGATTGCAAAAAGGAGTCAGCTCAGGTGAAAGTGTGTTGCTCATATGTAGAAGCTGATCAGTATGAGGCCTTTTCAAAGTGCAATGCTGTAAGGCCTGCAAGCAGCTGCTGTGTACCATTTAACTGTTCTGCAAAATTGTTTATGCTTGTTTTTCAAGAAAAGACACAAAAAGCTGTGAAGAATATCTTGTCTCTGTTATAGGAAGATATATGGACACAAAACGAGGGTAAACTTAGAATAGAATAGAATAGAATATAAATTCTGGTGTTTACAGCAGTAAAAGGATTATAGGAAGAATGGTCACACAAATGTGGATCATGAAGAGTGTATAAAAATAACATCAGTGAAGAGTTAATAAACAAATAAAATTCTGTATTGTAGAGTGTTTTAACAATATAAATACTATGCACCTGGAGAATCAATAGCCAATAAACAGCTGTGGACATTTTTACAATAAACTTTCAAAGTTCAATTATTTTTAAAATATATTGCTATTTTTCAATCCATGTCATCAAGAGGCACTTTACAGTCAGATCATACAGACATATTGGTTGAATGTTTTTTAAAGAAACCAGCTGATTGCATCTAGGGAATGACTTTGCAGGATTCAGTCCTTCTGGATGAGCATGTGGTGACAGCAGATGCTTGCTTGCATTGTATTGTTCACTCTTCAGCAACCCCTCATACCAGGCCTGCATGCAGCGAGGGCGAAAAGGAAAAACTCCCTTTTTAGAGGAAGAAACTTTCAGAGGAATGAGGCTCAATTTAATCGTCCCTTCCTCTGGAGTTCATATTCACACCTGTGATTAGGTACTTCTGTATTTAAAAGTAACTTTTTTTACTCCCATTACTCTGGCTTTTTCAATTCCATTAAATTTGAACAAAAATCCTTTTTTTTTTTTATAAGAATATAATTAGTTTTGTCCCTATAGTCCATCTATCCAGTCATGGCAAGATTCATTAGAGAACCTTTACAAAATGAAGATCCCTTCTTTTAGAGGCATTTGAATATCTTTAACCACAGACCAGATGTCCACTGCTTAAGGATATGAGTCTTACAATTAAGATGTATCACTGTTCCTAAACACTGCAATCAAAGGTTAAATTAGCTCTTCAGTACATTATTAAGTTCTCTAAAGGTCCAATTATGAAGCATTATTTGTGTTCATTTGTGGTGAAGCTAGAAAAAAAAAAAAAAAAAAGACTTTCAATGTACTTGGCCACGAGGGGTGACATTGTGGAATATTACTGAAGAAATTAAATGTAGTTTTTACCTCAGGCTGAACACACAGTATACAACTTGTACATTTTTAGAAAAGAACTGGATTCGACACATCAGACACTCTTTACTGAATGTGTTGCAAAAATAATTGACCAGAGGTCTGTAACCTCAACAGTGCAACAGTGAGAATAATAAAAAGGTAGGAAATGACCACAATTTAGAAATGAAACAAGGATTTTGACAAAAGTTTGACAACAGTGGCAGTTCCAGGAAACTTTTTAAGGGCTCACCAGGCAGGGACGAGTGTGTGTTAGGGGGTGGCTGAAAGCTAATGGGCACCGAACCCAGTTCAGCATCAACCTAAACTGATCACAATGAACCTACATCTATGTTTTCTAAATAAATCACTAAAGATGGAGCAGACTTTCATGAGGCCCGGGCTAATAAAACCACTCACAGTAAAGAAAATAATTATTTTAACACCCGGCTATTCTGCAAGTTCTCCCACTTAGAAATCATGGATCTGAAATTGTCCGCATAGGTGCATGTCCAATGTGAGAGACAAAATGTAAAAAACAAATCCAGAAAACACAATATATGATTTTTTAACAATTTCCTGGGCCTGTAAAAAATGTCTGGAGATTCACAATAAGTATGATAACTTAAACTGTGAATTCCAGAAGGCCAGACTGCAAGGAGCAAATGAAGAGCACCATTTTTATGTTCGTCCAAAAGTTGATGTGTCCAGAGAACATTCTATCCACAGGGAGCAAAGACGGTGCAGTGGGAGGTGACGTAACAGGCCGCTACACCTAAGCCAAAGAGGATTTCGTTATAGGCCTCCCACCTGAATAGGCAGAAAGAAGTGCAGGAAGAAGAGTTAGCAGATAGAAAGTAGTGTGCATCTGGTAAAGTAGTGCAACTATATGGTTACAAAAACCTATGCCAGCTGCACGACGACAGGAATAAGCCAACCACTCAGCTTTTTTAACAACCAGCGCAGTCTAAAGCAAACGATAGCTTTTAGCCCATGCGCACACGCACACAAATATGGATTAATACTGTCAAGAGAAATAGAAACCACTGAACAAGAAGATAGTAGCGTAAACTCATCCATACAGAAGTCATACAGAAGTTCTTCATTTGCGATTGAAGTTCTCCAGCTCTCATAAATGAGCAGCAACTCCAACAAATGAGCATAAGACAACCGCCTGTTTTAAACCTGCCTTCTGTGCGCTTCCTGATGTTTCTTCATGGAACTGAAGCATTTATCTCTAACTATTACCTGTCCCTTGACAATATTCAATATTATAGGAATGCAGAAAAAAAAAACACAATTTGGACATCTGCCATTTAATAAGTAACATCTTGCAGATTTTCGTTCACAAACTATAAAGGCACTCACATATAAGAATGATAAAATATCAGATGGGAGACATACTTTTTAGTTATAATAAGTGAAGAAATTCACCATTCACACCACTGTGAGGCGCCCGGGGAGTAGTGTGGTGTTAACGGTCTTGCTCAGGGACCCAGAGTGGCAGACTGTGGGAGTTTAATTCAGAACCTCTGTGACCTAAACACAATGCTCTAACCAGTAGGCCACCACTCCCCATAGTTATCAGGCTCCTCTCCTGTGGAACCAACTACCAATTTTAGTCCGTGAGGCAGACGGCATGTTTGTTTTTCCTATTTGATAATTATTATAGTTAGAGAGGCTCAGGTTATCCTGAGCTATCCCTATACGGTGTGTACCACAGTGTGTAATTAAGGGTCATTTGAGTATTTTCTGGTCTCATTATGTTAAAAAGAGAAGTCAGAGTCATTCGACGAAGACTTAACACGGCATTTAAGCATAATTGGAAAAAAGTTAGAATTCATATTCTCAAAAAAAAAAAATTCTGCCTGTTTTGAAATTTTAATTAGTTGTCAGATTGTCAGAAATCTGAAGAAAGATTCTCCTGGAAGATGTTTTAACTCAGTTAATGTGATAATCTCAATATGAAACAAGCCTATTTTTAATTATTTAAAAAAACACCCCTTTTCCACCACATATATATATATATATATATATATATATATATATATATATATATATATATATATATATATATATATATATATATATATNATATATATATATATATATATATATATATATATATATATATATATATATATATATGGTGGAAAAGGGGTGTTTTTGCCCCCCTTTTTCCTCCAAGCTCGGGTCCTTCCAGGTTTTCTCCAGCTCGTCTCTGAGCTATTTAGTATCTTAATCTTTGTTTAATAAACATTACATAAATAAAGTCTCATTTCTGGATTTCTGGAGTCTCCTTTATGGCTTTAATAGTTTTCAAATGTCCAAAAACGTGACTTCCCTGCCCATTACTGTGAATTCTGCACTTATCTCCATGCAGACGTCAGTAAATGGTCTCTCTTTTTTATTATATTATCTTTTCAAATCCAACCTCTCCGAATACCTTCAAGTCTTTTGCTTTTCTTTTTTTTTTGTTTTTTTGAAAACCTTGGTAAACAAACAGCATTGTGAAGAATGCAGAAGACATAACACAGGCTAGAGATAATCTTGAGATTGGATGTTGCAAAATGACTATTGCAACAGCCACAATAAATCCAGTCTAATTGTTTCATAAGACGCAGAGAAGGGTTTGAAAAGGTTAATTGGAAATTTATATTAGCTACCTCACATAATATTGTAGCTGGATATTTTTTTTCCATGAATCATATAGCTCACCCACTGTCTGTGGGCCTCAGTCTGGAGAAAGGTAATAGACAATGTTGTCCAACCTCACTCTGTCCCTCATATTTTTGCAATTATTGTTTAGACCGGGAAATTAAACAGCTAAAAGGATACAAACTGTTTGTCAATATAATTATGCTGATGTTATTGGTGCAAGAAAATTAATATTGTACATAAAAAAAAAATTGCTCTATGGTATCAAATCATTCAAAGGCCCTTCCAAACATCTCTAATATTCATTTCTCTCAAACCCTTTGATGGATGGTGACATCATGTACTTGGATATCAATATTTCTAAAGACCTGAATGCGTTGACACGATTAAACTATACAAACACCGTTTTAAGGTTGTCTTTTTATCTCTCGTTAATAAAAAAACATGTAAATTAGCAATAAGTGTATTTTTCATTTATTTGAACATGTGTTAGACACTTCGCCTAGATGAGATAATTCACTCTCAAAATGAGAAAAAAAGCTCCATTGTTTTATTATAAGTGAATATCTGAGTATCTTATTTTGAGGGGAAAAAATATGAATTCCCCTGGCAGATCAGAATAGTTACCTGGGGTTCTTTTCACAAAGCAGTTTAATAAACTCAGATTCAAATCCTCAACTCTAAATTGCTCAAGCCTAAAGTCGGGAACTCTGAGTTTTCAGTTTTAAAACCGCTGCTATAAATTACTTTAATCAACTGTAGGTCCACTCAGAGTTTAATACCTATGTAACAAGTATGAAAGTCATTTGCAGTAGAAGGCCCGATTTGACGGGTCACCATGACAACAGGAGGTTCGACAAGAAAACCCCAAAAAAACTCTAAAAAGCTAGTAAATTATTTTTTATTGTATGCACAATTATCCGACAGAAATCTGCCTAAATCAGGAAATAAAACAACGTGATTGGCTATAAGGAGAACGTCATGAAGCCAAACTGTACTAATGCTGCGTACATATTATTTCACAGAATAAGGACACCTCCTGGAACGTTAAAATCCCTACAGAAAGCCTTTGACAGACAACTGACGTTGATTTGATGAACTATGATATAATTTAAGCAATTGTACGTTATTTTGTATTTTGAATCTTTGTCTAAATGGAAGACATCTTTGATATTTTGAGATGCAGGCAATGATTAATTTAAACATATTTGAGGTTAAAATTTAAATTAACATGTGAATGAGGAGATTTGATTTTTTTCTTTTTAAAACAATATGTTTTTTAAGAACAGTAAACTAAAAGTTAATTTGAAACTAATTTAAAATAAAATAAGTCGAGTGATAAATGAGAGGAACATAATCATACTAGATCAAAATGGTCACACATGGCTGAAATCGTTCTATTATTATTATTTCCTAATGAATTTGATGGACCAAAAAAAGATCAGAGATTTCTTTGACAGATTGAAACAGCTCCTGTATCGGTCACTTGATTTTCTCAAAAAGACCCAGGCAACAAAGGGTTTTGCTCTATAAGTGCAGCATTTGGTGTTGCCAGTGTTCTGTCAGACAAGCATACCCATAGTCAGTACCTGTTTATCTCTTTAGTTTATCCCTTCAGTTTAGCCCTGTTTATCCTTTCAATTTTGTATGAAAAATAAACATTAAACTACCTTTTTGGTTTTTTTTAAAGTGTATGGTAATCTCATCTTTAATATTTTTTTTTTTTTGTACATAAAGGGATACACGCCTATTGAGGTAGTTTAAAATCTATTTTTCCTACAAAACTAAAGGGATAAACACAAATCCGACGTCTTGCACATGCGTATTGACTATGGGTTTGCTGGTCTGACAAAGTATGCTCATCTGACAGAACACTGGACTGTCACCAGTTACTGTCAAACCTTAAAACTTCCCAGAAGCCTCCTGGATTAAGCTTCTCTGGCTTGCAGCAACTATGTGAAACTTTACGCAGCATTAAATAAATATGTGTGATTATCTAGAACTTCTCAACAAACAACAAATCTTGATTTATTTGTTTGTTCATTTCAAAAATTGCCCTGGTACATAACAACCAATTGGATAGTTGATCTTTGTAAGTTTTTCTGTTTGCTTGTGTTTTCTTAGCAAACTTCAATACATTGTAGATAAACTGACAGTTCATGTGCCTTTTGAGTGTCAGGTTAGATATGATAGGCTGCATAATGCCAATGTGCATAATTACTGCTGTAAGATATGAAGGAGAATGGAAGTGATCTTCTCCTTAACTTAGTTCAAAGAAATGACATCTAGCAATAAAGCCATCACTGTATTGGAGTAATGCATGACAAGTTATTTAGATGAAGGTACGAGCTTAATTGGAGCCAATCAACAAATTTATTCAGAGCTTTAACATAAATGATGGGTCAATTTCAAAGTCTTTTGTAAACTTTTTTTCTTTCTCTAGTCCTCCTATTCCTTTTAACCCCTGCCTTTTTGGTTACCTGGGGTTATTACATCTTTCCTTTGTCATATCTTTGAATCTTTCTTCTGTATTATTCTAATGTTTTTGGTCTGTCAGCTGACTCGGGTAATGTTAGCCTTGCTGTGTTTACACTGTATGTTCCAGTGCAGTAAGACCTAACTGCATCATTTACCCAGCATACATTGGGAAGGTGAAAACATGGCAACCATCATAGGTGACAAATCTAACAATAGCTAAATCATTTTTAGGTAGCTATAAGTTCTTATGTATCACAAATAGTGATCCTTAGGTTAAAAGGAAATATTATTTTTTTTACTTGTCTGGTTTGGGTCTGAACTGATGGTGCTTGGTGTTTGGGGCTGAACGGGGAACTGGCTTATTCCTGGCAGCTGCTCCGCGGGGCATGGCCCCCTGGGGCTCCTGCCGTGGGGGTTGGGGCGCCCCTGGGTCCTAGGGTCCCTGGGGCCCATGGCCGGATTCACTTCAGGGTGGCTGGCTGCTGGCAGAGCCCGTGGACTCGTCCCTGCGGCTTCTGGGGGCTCCGGCATTGTGGTGGCTTGGGGTCTTCTTCAGGGTCATCTCTCCTCCTCCCTTGAGTTGGCCCCTCCTGGGCACCTTTGCTCTCG
>NW_015151248.1:125707-127634 GCF_000732505.1 Cyprinodon variegatus | reverse complement strand
TATTCTTTTTATAAGACTGCTGCAGGTAGAAAAGGTAGAAAAGGAGACAGAAGAGTGTTCACAAGGCTAGCTTTACGATCTGCATCAATGACAAATGTAATGGTCACTAACCTTCTGTTAGTCGTTAGTCTGGGAAGAACCACAGCCGCTTGACAGTAGCACTTATATTGCTGTCACTTGTCAGGAAGATCCACAGAATGACTCCAGCTGAGTTAAGATGATCCGTGATCAGGCAGAAGGTCAGAACCATGAAGACAATAGTAGGCAGGAGGAACAGGAGGAAAAAAACAGAATAGTAGTAGGTAGCAAAGTCCAGTGTCAAAGCCACGTGATCAGAAGTCCAATGAAGCACCATAGAGAAAACCAGGACAAGGTTAAGAAACAGTTCAAGGCTATGCAATGGGCAGGCAGAGACACAGATCAGGGTCAGGCAGAACAGGCAGGCAGTCAGGTTGGACAGGTATCAGGCATGCTCAGAAACGGGGACAGATCAGGTCTGGCAAACAGGCAGGAAGAACTCACCAATGCCTCGAAATAATCTGGCACTGATGTTTTGTCTGAAGTCTGGTTATATAGTGATAGGTGCGGGTGGATCAGATGAGTAGTAATGAGAATGGGATGGAGCTGAGCAGGTGTGTCTTGTGAGGAATGAGACCAGCTTCAATGCCGATATCATGACACTGAGGTGATCTATAAAATAGCGATTTTGGTTCTTCAACCAAAAGTTATTCAGTAAATGGCCCGTTCAAAGCATATGAGGTATTTTGTGACAGGTATGTAATGATTATACATGACTTCTTTTAAGACTTTGACAGATAAGCTAACCGCTAAAAAGCCTGGCTACGAGAAACAAACCAAATGCAGCAAATCTGCCCTGGACAACCCTTTGAATCTATTGGCTGTTAACCTTAAGGGGCGTTTTTGGGAAGCAAAGAGCAGAGATAAATAAGATGTCCTCCACTGCTACATGTGGGTATTCTCCTGAGAATATTGTAGAAGCTTATGGGAATACAGATTAATTTAATTGGGCTATTAAAGTCAGAACTATGTTCATAATAAAAATCCTGATAAATGTTATCTTAATAAGACAGACCTAAGAATTGTTTGATTTGTCAAAGAACAAAGAAATGTATTTTAGTATACAGAAAAGCCAGTTTAGCTCAGCTAGATACGAGATATAATAATAGCTTTTTATCTCAATGTAAAGCTGTTCTATGAAATATGTTATTTCACAAAGCATTTTAACATACATGAATCTCTATTTCATAATTTTAAAATGATTCGCTTGTGATTCGTGTATGATTTCTATTCCATCCACACATATATTACATGCATTTTGTCTCTCCTCAGAAGTAGGCCACCAGGGTCTATGTACTTTGAATTTGCCTCCAAATGGACTGAAACCAAACCACATTAGACACACTTGGATGTCCTGTGGTTCAGCAGAATGAAGTGTACCATGTACTTAAGATAGTGTGTGACTTTCACTCAAGCTTTTGGCATTTGTCACCCAACTTCTCTCTTTCATTGTTCTTCCCAATCCCATTTTCCCTTTCTCCCTCAGTCCCCAGCTTTCCCCCCCCTCTTTCAGTTCAGAAAGCTTGGCTGGCTAAATCTTGTCTTCCGCTGCCAGAGCCTCTTGTCTCACATTGCCTCCAATACCCTTTCTGTGTGCGTGTTAAACCACAATCCAGTTAATCCCTCTAGTAATGGCGTGTACTGGGAGACTTATCAGACATGACCACTGGGGTTGGTTCTTTTGCTTGGTTAAAGGCATTAAAGAAAAATCTGGGATTGAACACATGTCCAAGCTTTTCAGAAGCAACTGCGAAAATGTTTGATTTCTAATTAGTTCAATTGAATTGTTCCTATATGAGTAATATGCTGACATACACTGCTAAATTTCTAGAGGAACGGAAAAAAGTGT
>NW_015151248.1:120718-123554 GCF_000732505.1 Cyprinodon variegatus | reverse complement strand
TAGGGGCGATACTGCCCATCACTGCTTTTTAGTCATAATTCGTTTACTGTTACACTTATGTACACATATATTATTCCTTGGACTTGTATGAAGTTATTTTGTTTATTATTGTTGCAAGCAAATAATAGGTTTGGTAATGGAAATAAAGAAAACAGCAATCCAGAAATTAAACTACAACTTCTTATTAAAAAAAAAAAAGAAAAGTTTTGAGACCAACTTTTTTCATTCCTATAAAAGCTGTAACAGCAGAATTGAAAATTTGCAAAAACAACATTTGGAAAAATAATACATGAAAAAGGTAAAACAAACAAAAACAACAACAAAAACATAACGAAATTGGGAAAAGAGCAAAGTTGCTCTCAGAATCTTTTTTGAGTTAAGCAGTTTTTGAAAGTTTAATTTCTGAATCTTTTTTTCTTTTCTTAAAATATCCACTTAATAAATGTTGTGTCCTTGCTTCAGTAATAGAACAAAACTCATTCCATAGATTCATAGTGTTTGGTGTTAAAACATCAGTAATATCGATCAACCAGTATGATGATGGTCAAATGTACAATGTCATTTTGGCGATGTGTGAAAAAAACATTTTTATCTTTCACTTGAGAAAAGTTTAGTTTCTTATGCGCACTTTTAAAGTTTGTTAAGTGTTGTACAGTTTTTTGAAAAAGTAGAAGTAGAAAAACTTACCAACATTACCCAGATATTTATTCTTATTTGCTGACATATCAGATGCAAGGTCATGCAAGAGATTTAGGCCTTTCTGCAGTCTGCCGGTGGAAAGTTTGCTCCATAGTGCTGACATTAGAAAGGTGAGCTAACCTTTTGGCACCTGTTGTTCTTCCCTCAGGTTGGAAGCACACAGAGAATAAATGAAAGGCATCCATATTCCTAGAATATAGAAAATGGACCCTTAAAAAATATATTTCTTATTTAGATGACTAACAAAGTGATTTCTCATCTTAGTTTGTGGTCGTTATTTAAGCCTCCCACAGTCCAAAAACATGACTGTTAGGTTAATTGGCTTCTCTAGATTCTCCTTAGGTGTGAGTGTGTGTGCATGGTTGTATGTCTTTGTTCCCGCTGAGTTCTTACACAGCTTAGAAATCCGAATGATTTTACTCAGAAAATACACTTCTTGTATTAATATGAAGCCTCCAGGTTTTTTGTAGTCCAAACATTATATAATTAAAAAGTCCAACTAACCAGTTGAAATGACGCAATTTAAAGAGATAGCAATTCCTAAAAATCAATCTAAAATTAGAAATCATTTTAAAAAAATTACCTGTATAAGAAAATGAGAAAAAAAAATCTTTCTAAAGGTAACATTTTAAAATCTTAAAAAGAATCAAAAAAGACAAAATGAAAGAATTATAAATACAATCTAAGAAATATAATTAAAGAAAAAAAATTGAAAAAACTAAATCTGACAAAAGGGCAAATTTTCTCTTTAAACCTTTTCTGAAATTAAAACGTTTTTCCTGTAAATTTCTGGATTGCTTTTATTTTCTTAAAATTTTAGTTTAAAAAAATCGTTTTATTTATCGTTTTATTTTCCATTTATTTTGTTGCTACCATTAATGAATAATATTTACTCCATAATTAAGTCACTCCATCCTATTTTTAGCACGTTTAATATGTTCTGTAATACGATTGAATTTTAAGAGTTTACAGTTCTTGAAGAAAGCCCGGACCCGAGGAACCTGGAGGAGGTTTACGGCTTACATGCGTGGAGGGTGTGAGGTCAGAGGTCAGCTTCATGGTGCATATGGAGAAAGCACATCTATCACATTATACAGATAAGAAAACGAAATCGAAGTACATGAATACTTGATGACAGACAAGAGAAGGACACTGACTAATCTGGACGGTTGACTTTACTGGACTGGCTCATTATTTAGGGCCCATATTATTTGCACTTTGAACAGTATTACTATTCTTTTTCAAAATTGTGAATTTGTTCTGTTGTTGTATATTAATGAGGTTGTTGATGGTAAATCTTAAGTTGATTTCTGGAGTTGATGACGAGCAACAAATTCAGTCAATTACTGAACTATTTCAGTTTGTGAAGTTAAAGAGTGTTTTATCTTTTTTTTTGTTTGGCCAATAAAAAATTATAATGTGTTACAATTTTCAAACTGTTGTCCGTGTCACATACATCCTCCCTGGGGCAAAATGATTTCTTCTCATTTGGCCTACACTGAAAGTACACGACCGTCATCTCAGCTCATGTGTAGTAGAGAGTGTTAGATCTGGGGTACATCTTTAATTGATGTTACTCTTTGAGACCATTTTCTGTTAACTTAATAACCATCTTTCCCACTGACCTTTACCAAAGAGATGTTAAAGAAATCGCGTGATTACAGACAGTACGATCGAAAACTTTACCAAGAATTCTTCCTCCTTGCCTTGGATGATAATTTCCATTCTAAATTTGCAGACATCATTGATTCCATTGCTCCAATTAAAGTAAAAGTTTTATGAGGGAACACTAAATCTCCATGGGGAATTGCTCCTGCAGTGAGAAGTGAACAGAGGATGTTCAGAAAAGCCGACAATTTACAGCCTAAATATATGAGGTGTGGCGGTGGAGCAACCCATGTTCAGTGGTTCTGGACCTTAGTGCTGTGGTCATTGGTTCCGGGTTAGTGACCTTTGCCGTATGCCTTCTCTTTTCTCTACACAGGTTACCTGTCTACCTACTTAAAAAAAATACAAAAATAAAGACCACTAGAGCCTAAAAGTAAACTTTTAAAAAGGATGTAAAATAATCGTTCTTCTCTGAGATTATCAAGAAAAATATTAGCTTATCATTAGTTTAAGTTTGTTGTCCAACTGT
>NW_015151248.1:97527-120686 GCF_000732505.1 Cyprinodon variegatus | reverse complement strand
ATTGAATTTTAAGAGTTTACAGTTCTTGAAGAAAAAAGATTTTCAAAATAACTGAAGAGAAAGTCATGAGCTCCTCACTTCTCCCCATTGTTGCCAATATCTATATGATGTGGACGAGTGAAGAGGAGAGCACTCAGCACATACTAGGAAACACAACCAACGCCCTGCGACAGACTGGCGACCTGTCACTCGCTCATTGACAGCTGGAGGTGGGCAGCAGAACCCCTTGCAAACCCAGAAGGGATAAATAAGCATGATAGCAAATGGATGGTTGTCAAAAATATGATAAAAAACACAATAAAAGCTGATAGTGAAGCAAAGCAACAGTTGGACAACAAACTTAAACTAATGATAAGCTAATATTTTTCTCGATAATCTGAGAGAAGAACGATTATGTTACATCCTTTTTAAAAGTTTACTTTTAGGTTCTAGTGGTCTTTATTTTTGTATTTTTTTTAAGTAGGTAGACAGGTAACCTATGTAGAGAAAAGAGAAGGCATACGGCAAAGGTCACTAAGCCGGGACCGGAACCTATGACCACAGCACTAATGTCCAGAACCACTGAACATGGGTTGCTCCACCGCCACACCTCATATATTTAGGCTGTAAATTGTCGGCTTTTCTGAACATCCTCTGTTCACTTCTCACTGCAGGAGCAATTCCCCATGGAGATTTAGTGTTCCCTCATAAAACTTTTACTTTAATTGGAGCAATGGAATCAATGATGTCTGCAAATTTAGAATGGAAATTATCATCCAAGGCAAGGAGGAAGCATAACAAAAAAACTTGGTAAAATTTTCGATCGTACTGTCTGTAATCACGCGATTTCTTATAACATCTCTTTTGGTATAGGTCAGTGGGAAAGATGGTTATATCCTACAACCGAAAACACTTCTTGCAGGTGCAGATGATCTCTCAGGACCAATAACTCAGATAAAATACAGTTTTAATCAGTCTTCACTTAGTAAAGAGCTGTTAATACTCCCGCAGCAGTATGTCGCAGTGAGCTTGTCTCAGATATTTTTGATTTATGCCCAATTTTGAAGCGTGGTCAGCACTATGTTATTCCCAGCCACAAAGCAAGAGGGACATTTTCAAGCTGTGGGTCTAGATACAGCCAATGCGGTGAGGAAGTCGACAAATGCAAGGGGCAAGTTTGTGTGACAACGGAGGGACATGAGGTCAACCCTCAGGACATGAGGGTGAAAAAGACGATGAGATCCAGGTGGAAAAAGCGTCCCTGCGTTCTCGTGCACTTCGTTCTTCTGGGATGGTTGGGCATATCTGCATTAACTGCAACACACACGTAGACGACCTGTTTTTTTAGCATAAACGAGCCTTAAGTAGTTACACTGATGCCAATCTAAACTGCAGTAATGGATATCAGTGCAAAGGCAAAAAAAAAAGCAAAAGAAGAAGTGAGCTTAGAGCTAGTAGTTGCATGCCCTGTGTGAGCAACTACATGGCGTTACACAGAAACATTAGAAATATATAATAGTTAAGTGAAATTTTTTTTGTTGTTGAGTTTTTACAGCACCAGTGGCTCTTTTTATTTGGACAGTGGACTGACAGTAAAGGGGGTTTGAGAGAGGGGGAAAGACGCACGGCAAAGGCGCACAAGTCGAATTCAAACCCGGGTCAGCCATGTCGTAGACTAAGGCCTCCATACATGGGTAGTTTGCTCTAACCACTGCACCACCAAAGCATGCACCATAGTGAAATGATTGTTTCAGACTTTAGAGGCCTGTAAACATTTAGAAACACGGCTCTAACATGGCCTTGTACTGGGACAGCCAGACTGTAACCATCCCCCCACCAGCTGTGTTTCCCTCATCCATCTGCTAAAATCTGACAGAATTTTGATAAACAGGACTGTTGTTTGTAAAACTTAAAAACTCCAGAGTAACTTGAATGAAGGTTAAGATGTTTTTTTTTTTTTTTTTTCTCTCTAATTATCAACTAAACACAGATTTTTTTCAGTCCTCTTCATCTTCCGCCATAGCCTCACAAACCTTCGGAGAATTTTAGTAATTTTCTTTTTCCCAGAAGGGACTTGTGTGATAAAATCAAATATAAAAAACAAATACGTATTTGGCTGTATAAAGAAACTTTTGAATTAATACTTTATAAATTTAACAAGTTTTTCCTTTCCAACAACTTGTGAAATAAGTTGTACATTTTAACAGACTTTTCAATGTCACATGAAATTCAAAGTATCAGAACAACCTAATGCTGTATATTTAATGAGAATATGAATGCCACCAAAAATGTAACATGCAACACATGTAGACACAGAAAAAGCATAAAAGGCAAATGAAAGGTAAAGATAAATAAAACAAAATAGAATAGCAATTGAAAAACAAGTGAGAAAACAATGAAAAGGTTAGCGAAAACTGCAAGGACAATAACCTCACAGGACACCTTTTAATGCAACACTAAAACTTTATCCCCTAAACACATTTAGCTGTGTACCTGGTTAGAGGGAAGGAAAATCAAATTAAGAATCAATTCTCAATTCACAATTTCCTTCTTTGACCAAAAACATCACAGTTTTAGTTATTGATCTGTTAAAAAATGTCATGGACTGCAGGCCTACTAGTTGCACTAATCCACTATGTGTATTTCTTGCAGCACTTTAGCAGTCCAACACTGGTCAAGCTCAAAGTGAAAGGATATTGTTGTTCGTTAAATTAGTGTAAGATCCATCAATCCATTTTATCCAGCTTTATCCGGGGCTGGTTCGCAGAGGCAGCAGTCTAAGCCAAGATGCCCAGACTTTCCGATCCCCCCACACTTTCTCAAGCTGCTCTGGGGGGACCCTGAGGCAACACCAGGCCAGCTCAGAGACATAAGCCCCATTTACACTACCCTTGAAAAAGAGATCCATGCCGAGTCCGGTCAGAGCTCGGATCAGTTAACCAGGCCGAGCTCGGTTCTGACGCTATCTCGGTTCCTCGACTCCTCGCCTCCTAGTGTCAATCTGTGGTATTACTGCCAGTATTAAGGGAGGGAATCAAGCAGTTGGTGGCGGTAATGCACCAAAAGTTGTTTGCCAACCACCATAAAACACAAGAAGAAGAAGAAGAGGAGGGAATCAAGCAAATCAAAATGGCGGCGCCCGTCACATTCAGAAAGTTATGCTTGATTATTATTGCTGTACTTCGGTGTTATTATTTAAAATGCCATTATTTAAAATGTTGTGTGGAGAAGATCTCAATAGTTTTTTATAGTTTAAGAAGAGGTTGTTTTCTTCTTCTGTTTCTGGAGGGGCATTACCGCCAACTACTGGAATCCACACGATAAGTTATCTCAGTTGCTGAGCTCGGACCGGCCTCGGCACGGTTTTTCAAGGGTAGTGTAAATGGGGTAATAGTCCCTCCAGCGTGTCCAAGGCCTTCCACGAGGCCTCCTCCCAATGGGACATGCTTGGAACTCCCCCCGAGGGAGGCGATCAGGAGGCATTTGAAACAGTTTCGATCCACCTCAGCTGGCTCCTTTCAATGTGAGGGAGCAACAACTCTACTCCGAGCTCCTCCTGGCTAACTGAGCTCCTTGTCCAATCTCAAAGCGTGTGCCCAGCCGCCCTGTGAAGGAAACTCCTTTTGGTCACTTGTATTTGTGATCTTGTTCTTTCAGTCATTACCCAGATCTCATGACCATGGGTGAGGGTGGGAATGTAGATGGAGAGGTAAATCGAGAGCTTTGCCCCCCCGACTCAGCTCCTTCTGAACAAGTCTTCCATTGTTAACATCTTTTAAAAAATTTATGAATAAAATGTTCTTGCACCAGAGAAATTGATACATTTGGCAACACACTACAAAAATTAGCAAATCGGTTGAAGTGGAAAGGTTTGGGACCTGGAGAGTAGATGGATGTTGTGTGTCTCATTTACATTTACAGTAAAGTGCCAGCATCAAAACAAGATGCAGATGCACTATAGGACAGGGGTGAAAGATGGCCCTTTAGAGCAACTATAGGGACAAATTAAGACCTAAGCATTGGTGTCCACCTTGATATAGAATAAATCTTAACCATTTAATAATGTAAAAAGGTATTTAACATATGTCCACTTTAGATAAGCTTAGAAAGGAGAAAGCATTTCCACTAAATTTAAGAGAACAGGAGTTTTTTTTTAAAGCTTAGTCAATTTTCCTTTCAATCTGTGCATTAAAGCCCAACCTGACTTCTAAAAAAACTGCAACACGTCTGCACATGTCACACATCATTACGCCTTTGATTACATTTACGACAAGCCTACTGTTGAGAGAATAAAAAAAATAATACAGCAACAGCTATTAAATAAGGCAAGTATCATTACATGAGCTGTCAAATCAATAGCTATTAACTAGGCCTAAAAAAATCAATGTCAGTGATGCTGATTTTCCTTCTGATAGCGCTGACAAAAATAAGGCGACAAAATGAGACAGACTAGGAGGGAGGCATGGAATAGCAACAGGGAAGAAAGATAAAGGATAGAGATGATGGCATCACAAAAGAGAGACGAGACTGAGAGGAAATCAGAGGCCGTACAAACCCCTAAAGTGCAAGACACAATTAGCTTTCTATGCATTCCAGACGCCTGTGAATGCCTTGATTCTGTATCTCTAGCATAAAATGAGTGAGAACATGGATTACTCTGAGCCAGCGCTGCCCCACTAATTAAGCAGCACAGGCAATACTCTGGAGTGCTTTTCTCTTGTACCATCTTTGTTACTCAGAAGCATTGGAAACCAAAGCGCTTCGCTGTCTTTCCAGCCTCAAGTCAAGCAGGGAAAATTCTCACATAGAGTGATAGATAAAGAGGGGCATATTTCAGGAGACAACTTTATAGCAGCTTTTTTCTGCAAACAATTTTTTTTTTACAAAAAAATCTTGTCTCATATCAGCCCTCTGAACTTATGTGAACGTCTATTTTGTATCATGACCTTTATGTATTGTGAAACTGTTAGTGACAACATATCAATGTATCCATAAAATGACATAAAATAGGTCTGTCATGATGTTACAAAGTTTAGCCTCAAATGCAGAAAACCGAACAGAGAGACCAGGGAAAAGGTTTAACGGGTTTTATTGGAGAGGTTAAACAGAGGGAGATGTGTTGCTCTGAACACTGCTCAACCGGGCAGTGGGGAATTTGACTCGTGAACTTTTGGTTGCCGACTCACGTTTCCAGAGAAGTTGTTGAATCCTTGACTCCTGTCTGTGTGCCGTGGTTCCAGTGTTTGTTTGATTCAGTGGAGGGCGGAACAAGGTTTACCCAGAATGCGGTTGATAGTTGGTGAACGGAGAAACTGACTGCCCCTCAGATTTCCTGTGGTACTTGAACGGGTCATAGTGGAGAGTTATCCCTTTATCAGTGAGAAGCTCAAACAATCTCTTGGGGAAACTGGATCCAAACCTCCTGTTTGAACCCCAGCTCAGTTTGAAGCTCAGTTGATCCTTCCAGGGAGAGAAGGTCCGAGAGATCCAGTTTGCAGGATGACTTCCTGCTGAGAGGCAAAGACAAAAACAAAGTTAAACTCAGGTAGATGAAAACTCAGCAAACTCAGCTTGGCTAGAGTACCCAAAACTGGCAAACACTCTGGTGTCAAAGTAGTGGCAGTCAGCAGCTTAAGAGCACTCCGTTTAATGAGGAAACCATCAGCAGGTGTGTGAGGAGGCGGACCAGAATCAGGCGCCTCCTGATGGAGGAAGGGAGACAAACACGTAAACACAAACACAAAAACAGGAGTCCTGACAAGGTCGAACATAGTCAACAGGAGAAAATACAACAAACAGCTAACACTACATCAGAAATTTAGTCTGGATGTCTATAAACACTGAGCTAAAACATTTTGACAGTAGTTTTCAAAGTAGCCATACTGAATAATTTCAGTGAACTGCATATATGACATTTACTGTTTAAATGCTGGTGTAAAAAGGAATAACGCAAGTTTTAACTGAATATTTTCTATTTTCTAAAATTAATTTCCTCTTTACCAGATTTCTGTAAACTTCATCCTGATTCAAATGTATTCTTCCTAGTTTCTCGTTGATTTTTTTATCTCAATTTTTCTTATGTGTTCATTGTTTCAGCATTTCATAAGAAGAACCTAAATATTTTGTAACATTGCCCGTTGTGATAAAACACAAACAGCAATTCTTCTGTTATGTCTTTTAATATATCCATCGAACTTTGTTTTCCATCCGTCCCCAATCTGCTTTGTACTTCTAATACCAGAATTATATACACTGAATATTACAAGACCAGCAAAAAAAGAGATTGGGACGTTCCAATCCTCCCATAGATTTTGGTATCAGCAAAAAAGGTTTTTTTTTTTATCCTTGGTGTTTTTTTTTTTTGTTTTTTTTTGTTATTATTCCAGATAAAACATACATTTTAACACAGTTACTAATCAGAATTGGGACACATTGGAATAAAAATTTATATTTTGGTCAGACTCTTTCTCATTACATTAATTTAGCCTTCAAGGAATTTATGTAATTTAGACTAGGGCTGAACAATAATTCAATAACAACATTTATTGATTGATTAACGTGTAGAAGTATACTAGTACAATAGTATTGTGCAGAAGTATAACAACAAGTCATCTGCGTATAGAGAGACTATACTGTATGTTATGTGTGTACCTTCATGATCCCTTGGTATTCTTTTATAGAGTGCAAAAAATACTGAGAGGGTTTGGGGTTGATAGGGGGAATGATAATAATCCTTTATTGTCCTAGAAATAAACCAACGTAAGACAAAAGTTTCTTTTCTGCAGAAGAGGTGAGTAGAAACGGAGAATGACACTCCTTGAATTTCTGTACTCAGCTCTTCTCTGCCGGGACCTCTGTGTCCTCTGCCTTTATTATCCGACTTCAAAGAGGCATCGGGGGGGTCAGAAGTTTACCCATACAAAAAAGGGGGTGCAGGTTTATTGCCCGTGTTGATCAGTCACCTGAAACCGCACAGCTGGATGAGTCACATTTCCCTTCCCGGGAGAAACATTTGTTCTCCTCGTTTGAAGTTAAAACAAAACAACATTCATAGCAGGTCAAATGCCTGTAACTTAGTATAAATCAAATTATGACATTTACATGTTCTAACAGTGGTCAGTGCAAATAACAAGGGAGATAAAGGACATCATGGGTGTGCAGAACGATGGAGAGGGAAGGAACATGAGTCCATATACTTAGTGTGGACGGTTGCCTTAAGTTGAGCATAAAGTAGTTTAACCATTGAGAGTAACTGGGACCGTAGCCAAACTTTGACCCTCTGATAGGCCTTTTCAGTGTCCAAGGAGAGCAGTATTTTCATTCTTTTTTGTTAAGAGTTTTACAATAAATGATGTGAAGCAATTTTCTGCTTTTAAATTGTCTGTTTGATGTGGTGACACAACTGTTTGAAGTGTTCTAATCGCAAAGTTAAGATATTTGCCAATATTTTAAATGTCTACATTTAACAGACTTATGGGTCTATATGAACCAGCGTTTAGTAGGTTTTTACCAGTTTTTATGGATAAAAGGGAAACACTGTTAAAGAACAATGGAATCTGTTCAGTAAGAGACTTTTCCAGATCCAGTGCATACTGCTACAGAACATCCTTCCTGCCAACAGCTATCAACACCTACAACAACTGGTTAAAAAAAACTTTAACTTACTGCAACATTTAATTGCCCTTTGGGGATTAAATATTTTGAAATAATATTTCAGCTTTAGAAATCTTTATAAGCTCCCAGGCCTAAGAAATCAACTATTGTTGCCATGTTGAAGCCGTTTCCAAGTTTGAAGATGTTTCACTTCCCATCCAGGAAGCTGTTTCAATTCCAAACATCAGGAATAGTGTTTAGTTCGAGGTTTTATACTGTACAACAAAACCAGTTTGTTTTTGTTTTGAAAACATGCAAGCGAATGGGTCCACCTTTTTGGAATGAGGGTTGTTTAGCTTCTTTTGTTAGCCTGCGATGCCCCATACCCATCTAAGACTCTCAAAGGGGGTTGTTAAAAGGAATTGTTGGCCTGGCTGAATAGGCAAGGTCTTCTGCTCTCCTGTACAGGGGCTGGGGTTGCGATGTAAGTTGGAAGGTATCAACTCAATTGCTGCATTGTAGGTTTTTGAAAGCTCAAATCTTAGTCCACCCCCTCTGTTTAAGGTTGTTTTTTCTTTCTTAAAATAGATTGCTTCCTTCATGCCCCTCTCAAAATACCTATTTTCTTTGTTCAAAATGTGTACATTCTGGTCCTCAAAAGAATGTCCTTTGTCCAAAATGTGTAGATGTACCACAGAGTCTTGTCCCGAGGAGGTCGCTCTTCTGTACTGAGATTTTGTGTTTGGAGAAAATCCTCCAAACACAAAATTCCAGTGCATTCAAAACCTAACAAGACCCTTAGACAGAGACTAGTGCATCTTAAGGACAAAACCCCCATGAGCGGAGTGGTTTATGGAGTTCAATGTCTCGGTCTGCTGTTCTTTTGATTTGGAACTGTACTAGGGCTGAGGCTGAGGATGTTTCACGTGTATACGAGCACATGAGAACACACAAGGTCACATATTGAGAAACGGCCTTACTCTTCAGGACGAAAACTATTATTAGTTTTAGTCACATTTTAGTTATTGCTATATGGGATAGATTTAGCCGGTTTTAGTTGACTAAAACTCAAAAATGCTTTAGTCTAGTTTTAGTCAGTTTTATGTTGCAAAAAATTTTACCTTTACAAATTTCCAACAACAAACAGATTCTTTACCAGACTGGCGGCTCTAAGCTAGATACTAAAAATGCTGAGTACAGAATGCTGCTTTGCAGTTCATCATTGCTGTAGGGCAAAAAACTTTGATTTATAGAATTCAAATAAACTTTTTTATTAATTAATGCCCTACTTTATACAAAAGTGTCTCAAAAAAGCTGTGAAAATAGCAGATCTAGTTCACCGCATCATATTGGTTTATATAGCAGCCAGACAAGCTAACAAAATGTACAACAAAGGAATGGTTTTAGACATTCAAGGTTTCAAAACAAAAGCAAATACCTCCTGACCTACTTTGAATTATTCATTACACACATATCAATAAAATCTTCACTGCTCCAAAAAAAGTAAATAACAAAATTATTATTTTTTCTACTTCGGCAATTTTGGCTTTATTTCTGAGAATTTCCCCCTTTATTACCACTGCTCAGGTGTCAAAGTACATTTAAATTCACAGGGTTTGGATAAAAATTTTTTTTAATAAAATACAGAGAGAGCCTACATAGTTGCCTTGTCATGCCATGGCAATCCCGACCTAAATTGAATGAATACGCTTAATAAAATGTTGAAATATTTAAAGGAAACACAGAAAATGTTATAATGACAATACAAGGAAACATTTACCTCATATTTAAATGGATAGAAATAAGACCTATTAGGGAGAAATAAAAAAAGATCTATGCACCTTTTCACTTGGCTCTTTACACAAAAATAAAAAGAATGCAATGAAATATTTTCTTTGGATATAATTTAGGTTTTTTTTTGGTAGAAATTAAAGAATTCATAGTATTACCTTTTGTGAGGTGGAAGAAAAAAAATCTTGATAGTTAGACAAAGGTTTTATTTTACACTTGGCAGAGCATATAGTTCATTAAGCAGTGAGGGCAGGAAGAGCCATACTGTTGAAAGCAGTGTGGAGCATAAAGCGCAGACTGAAGTATATATACGCATTTCTGCACAAACACAGCTGGAAGAACATAGTTTGGGAGTGCAGTACCAGAGGATTCCGGCTTATTTTCTCCCCTGCCGTTGCTGCCATGATCCATCTAGGGTCATGCAGAATTTGCACGGCTGCACACAAGACGCAGGAGCTGATACTGCTTAGCAGATTACAACACAATGATGCGGTTTAAATGTTTGAGCGACCACCCGCTAATTTTTAATTAGTCTCATCTTGTTGATGAAAACTTAAACCTATGACTAGTCATGTTTTAGTCATCAAAGGTCCAGTTTAGCTCATCAGTTTTCATTACCGTCAGGAAAAAAACGGACCGTCAGCGAAATAATTTCATCATCTTCACGAAAACAACACTGGTGAGAGTGTAATGACAATAAAGTTGAATTACATTCTATTCTATAAAAATTCTCTTTTTGTTCTGGTTGCTGCAGAGACTCGTGAAGAGGAGCTTTGGTTTGTTGTTTGTTGTCAATTAAACAGTAATAAAACTGAGGTTCTCCTTGTTGGCACAAAATCAACAACTGATCCGGAACTCACATGCCCATATTATAACAAGAACTTCCTCTAACCACCACATCAACCCGATCCTCCAACAGCTCAATATAAAATTCTGATGTTGACATTCAAGGCCCTTCACCAAATTACCTCCCCCTCTTTTCTGTCAGGCCTCCTGCATGTTCCCACCCTCTCCCATGCTCTCAGATCCTCATCTGCTTTACATCTGTCTGTCCCCGTCTCACCATCATGGGGAGCAGAGCATTCAGCCGTCTCTGGAACTCTCTACCACCCCTACTTAGAAACCTGGACTGACTTCTCCATTTCAAATCACTACTCAAAACTCATCTGTTTAAAATTACCTACTGATATTCTCTTTAATATTAATTTCCCTGTCCCAGCCTTTGTATTTTTAAAATGTTTTTTTATCCTTTGTTTTCACTTTGCTTCTGTCATTATGTTTTTATCTTTTGTCGGGAACCTTGAGTTTCCAGAAAGGCGCCTATGAAATAAAATCTATTATTATTATTTTTTTTTTTTTCTTACTTACTTTTCATTATCGGCCCCGGTCAAGTGTGGGGCGTTGTTTAAGTTCGTGTGAAACAGGAACAGAACTGAGAGAAATCTGCACAGAAGTCTGCTTAACACTGCATAGTCTCTATAGGCAGTCAGTGTGAAATGGAAAAAAAATCGTATCTGTCATTAAAAAGGCGCAACTGGTGTGACCTGGGCTTTAATAGCATCATAATCATTAGATAAAATTTTCACACTAGCTGTGTAAAACTAACTAATATCCAATATCATTTAAAAGTGCCCTTCTGCATAACATGATTGAGTCAAATATTTACGCAGTAAAGAATAGATCCGAAATTCCACTTCTAACTAAATGCTTTGTCCTACATCCCACATTGTGGGTTTTAAGGGCTGAAGGTCAGAGTGGCTGCATATCTGGTTATCCTGTAATTCACATGGATGAGTGTGTGTTAAAAAGAGTCAACGTGACAGTGTGTCAAAGGGAGAAGTCTGACATGCAGGAGCCACTAAAGGGAAACTTTGATGGCTCCGTCCACAGGACTTCAAAGGTGTACAGCCTGACACCGCCCACGTTCAAAGTGTGTGAGTAGTACGATCTGTCAGTGTTTGTGCCTAGAGAGAGGAGGTGAGTTGAAGACAGATGAGATGAATATGGTATAAGCGAACAATTATGTCTAGTTCGCTTCTGTGACTCTGATTAAGAAACATAATTTAATTCAGTTCAGTTTATTTATATAGCTCCAATTCACAACACATATCATCTTGAGGCAATTTATAGAGACAATTCTAACAGATGATATAGTCAGATTGTTTCAAAGTTTCTGTCTAAGGAAAACCAGCTGATTGCATCGACTCATTGACTTGAATGCAATCCCTCACACTAACCATGCTTACAGCAACGGTGGAGAGGAAAAACTCCCTTTTAACAGGAAGAAACCTCCAGCAGAACTAGGGTCAGTGTGAGCGGCCATCTGCTGAGGCCGACTGGGGTTCAAGGAGACAGAAGCAGAGATACAGAAAGAAGCAGAGATACAAAAGGTAAGTGTCAACCAGCTCCCTGTCCAGGAAACACACAGCCTGGCAGACGGGCTCTGAGCCAGCTCCCATGTCAGAGGATAAAAGAGAGAATATACAGTTAGTCACAGTCAGAGAAACAGGACTACACTGAAAACCAGGCCAAGCTTCACTATCTCTTAACAAAGGTGAAGTGCGGCTGACATTCCTCTCCGGGATGGTGTCACAGTCAAACAGAAACAGAGAAGAGAAAGCTACTGAGAAAAGCGGAGAGAGCATACACTTGGAGATTGAACTAACAAATACTGCAGAATGGTAAAATATTGATAGAATTAAGAAGAATGATGAAAAGGGGTCCTCCAGCAGTCTAACACTAAAGCAGCTTACCAATAGAGATAGCTCAGGATAACCCGAGCCACTTTAAGTATAAGCTTTATCAAAAAGGAAAGTTTGAAGCCTTTTCTCGAAAGTAGACAGGATGTCTGCCTCACGGACTAAAGCTGGTAGTTGGTTCCACAGGAGAGGAGCCTGATAACTAAAAGATCTGCCTCCCATTCTACTTTTAGAAATTCTAGGAACCACTAGTAAAGCTGTAAATCGTGATTGAAGTGCTATGTTAGGAACATTTGGTATCATCAGATCTCTGATATGGAGCTTGGTCATTTAAGGCTTTATATGGGAGAAGAAGGATTTTCAATTCCATTCCAGATGTAACAGGAAGCCAATGAAGAGAAGGTAGGATATAATGTCTCTTTTTATGTTTTAAATTATTTGGAATTCGGTTGGTTTTAAACTGCGAAAAGTTGATCTCATGATAATCTCACAATTAATTAATTGTGTATGTATTTCTTGTTTACTCACTGTTGCTTCAGTGCCAGTTTCTCTTCCAGTTCTAGATCTTCCTGTCCACCCCTGCTCCCATTCAGGTGATTACTCCATTCCTTCTTCTGTTTGGCATATATATTCCTCCTCTGCAGTTACTGTTTGCTGAATTCTCTTCATTCCCCCCTTAGCCTATGTGTTCCCCTTTTCTCTGTGTTCCTTGATTATTTATTTCTGGATTTGTCCTTCTGTTGCCATAGTCCATTATTTAATCTGCAGGAAACTACCTCATCTTCTATCTCTGCATTTGAATTCTCTACAAACCTCAACACGACCTGACATACACTATCTACAAAGATCTTAAAAGAAAAAAAATATTTTAAAGAAAAACTTAAAATTTAACATCTAAAAACAAACAAACAAAAAAGCTTTGAGCATTACAATTGTTCACATATAGTAAATGTGCCACTCACTAGGAAATGCAATAAGCAAAGTATACTGATTTTTTGGACTATTTTATGCAGTGCAGATTACGTGACTGGTTGGTGGCTTTGCAAACATAGAAAGATAATAAAGATACTGTAGAATACTGTAGAATAAACCTACAGGAATTTGTTTGTTTAAGTTGTACTCCTGTTCCATAAATGTGTGTGGGCCTGTTCGCAGTCAATGACAGCTGACCTAACCGAAAGTCTTAGACTGCTCTGATAAGCAACAAAAACAGACTGAGGAGGAGGATGAGAAGCTAGAAAAAAAGGCTAGAAGGAGAGAATGAGCTAAAAGACCATAACTGGAAGGAAAAGCAGAGGATGGGAAAGTAATTTTGATAACAAATGACCTGCCACAGAGTGCACATACCTGTGGCAGCAACTGTTGAAGTAAGTGCGACTTGGCAATTATTACTTCAAAGCCTCACTGTGGACCTGGAAAGTTCTCATCATCTTGTGTCAGGTGTATCAGTCTTTCGTCTAGAAAACAGCTAGTGGTGAAGAGGAAAGGCTTCCTAGCTGCAGTTTCAGCTTTATGACCTAGAATATTTATATGAAAATTTGAATACTTAGAAATTGGGAGCAAATTCTAAAGATAAGAAGTAACAGATAAAATCTGACAGACTCTATGTTTTAAGTTATTCATGCTAAAAAGAAAAAATTATCATAATTGAGTCCCTTTGTCAAATTCTAGGAAAATGTTTTGTTTTTGAAATTCTGCCTCAGCTTCCTTAAATAAATGTTTTTGCTGTGACACCACTGAATATTTTCTTCTTTAGAACGCAGATTTTTTTTCTCACAGATTGTGTGGAAAAATTCAAATGTGCAAATATTGATTAAGCTACAATATCATATTGTGAAACACTTTTAAATAACAATCCAGAAAATAATTTGTTTTGATTAATTTTGTCAATAACTGCCAATGTGGGGGGATTTTGGTAGGCAGAGCTACCTGACACGTATTGAGTTATGACACCTTTAAACAGAATCATTCATTCATTGAGCCATGCACATGCAGTAACACTCTGTGGATCTAACAAATGCATATATCCAATACATGAATGTAAGGGGTATTCAACCATACCTGTGGAAACCTGATACATCAGCCGGATCTCAGGAATCAAATGAAAACTCTTCCTCTCTTCAAACTATTTGGTTTGGAAGCTTTATTTATGACACTTTATTTACTAACAAAAAAGTAACCTTTGCTTCAATCCAGGGTTTTGTCAGGAAGGGCATTTAGAGTAAAAACTGCCAGGTTTGAAAGAAAGTCATAATTACTTGTTGTGGCAACTTCTAGATATGAAAGAAGCTGAAAGGACAAATCATTCAATAAAGCAAACCTATGAAATCCTGTCATTTTCACTAACAGAAATCTGGTAAAACTAAATTAAACAGTGCTAAGAGTTTTTTTTATGGAAATACAGATAGATGGAAATATTGTCCTCCGTCCAAATGACCTTAAGAGCTATGCAGTCTCGGGTTTAATGCTCCCTAGTAGGGTAACCAAAGGCAGACCGGTCCTAGGTGAGGAACCAGACAAAGAGCAGCCCAAAGACCCCTTATGACGAGTAACATAAATGGACGAAGTGTTGCCTCGGCCGGACGTGGGTCACCGGGGCCCCACTCTGGAGCCAGGCTTGGAGGTGGGGCACACTGGCGAGTGCCTGGTGGATGGGCTTTTACGCATGGAGCCCGGCCGGGCACAGCCCGATGAGGAAACATGGGTCTCCCTTCCTATGGGCTCACCACCTGAGGGGCCAAAGGGGTCGGGTGCAATGTGTGATGGGTGGCAATCGAGGTCAGGGACCTTGGCGTTCTGATCCTCAGCTGAAGAAGCTGGCTCTTGGGACATGGAATGTCGCCTCTCTGGTGGGGAGGGAGTCTTAGTTAGTGCGCAAGGTTAAAAGGTTTTGACTAGAGATAGTTGGACTTACCTCGATGCATGGCTCTGGCTCTGGAACCAGTCCCCTTGATAGGGGTTGGACATTCTTCCACTCTGGAGTTGCCCCGGTTGATAGGCGCCAAGCAGGAGTGGGCATACTTATGCCCTTCATCTTGGTGCCTGTACGTTGGGGTTCACTCTGGTGAACGAGAGGGTGGCCTCCCTCCACATATGTTTGGGGGGACGGGTTCTGACTGTTGTTTGTGCTAAACAGCAGTTCAGATTACCCACCCTTTTTTGAGTCGTTAGAGGGGGTGCTAGAGAGTGCCCCTCCAGGAGACTCCCTTGTTCTTCTGGGGGACTTCAACGCTCCCGTGGGCAAAGACACTGAGACCTGGGGAGGCGTGGTTGGAAGGAATGGTTCACCTGATCTGAACTCGAGTGTTGTTCTATTCTTGGACTTCTGTGCTAGTCATGGATTGTCCATAACGAACACCATGTTCAAGCATAAGGCTGTCCATATGTGCTCTTGGAACCGGGACATCAAGTTCAATGATTGACTTTTTTGTTGTTTCATGTGACCTGCGTCCGCATGTCTTGGACACTCGGTTGAAGAGAGGGGCGGAGCTCTCCACCGACTACTACCTGGTGGTGAGTTTGCTCCAATTGGTGGGGGAGGACGCCGGTCAGACCTGGTGGGGCCAAACGTATTGTGAGGGTCTGCTGGAAAAATCTGGCAGAGTTCCCTGTGAGAAGGAGCTTTAACTCCCATCTCCGGCGGATGATGTCATACACACGCTGCTTTGTTTTTAAAAAATAGAAATATAAAAAATATAACCTCAGATGTCTGGGGGACAGTGCTTCAGCTACATTTTATGAATGCTAGTGTACCATAATGAACAAATTATGAACAGTTTAGTTTGTGCCTTCAAGTTGTTCGCCCATAGGAAGACGTTACTTGGATATAACCTAACGGAATAGCTTCAGAACGGCTCCAAATGACCCAAAACTTATATGGGTGAGTAGAACATGATGTAATAACGTAATATCAAGGGCCAAATGTAAAAAAAAAACACTTTACTACCTGTAAGACCTTACATATGTCTCATTTAAGTATCATTTGAGAAAGATAAATAATAAATGATTTAGATGATTAGATACTGCAGAACCATCCAGTCCTCTTGATCAGCCGCATAAATTCTTGTGTTGGTGCAGACAAGATGGCTGCAATGCCACCATGTCCTCTCTGTCAGATTATCAGCCATAGTGGCTAACAGAGGAGAAAATGAACCTCATGGCAATACAGCAGTAGTGAAGTGAGGTGCCAGACCAACCAATTATGTTGTCAGCACTCATTGTGACAAGAGTGCACCACTGCACCATTGTAACACAAAGGCCACATAGAACACAAACACATGGACTACAACACCAGAAGAAATAACACTCATCTTGTATATGTAGCTCAATGTCCCATCAGAGCACATAAGGTGCATGTGGTTTCTTTAGGAAGACATGGAGATATGCTGAAACACAGAAAAACACACATGCATCAATACACTGAAATGATGCGTTTGCCATTCCCTTGCCCTTGCCATTCCAAACACACTTTTTCGTTTTTTCTGATTTTAAGATCAAATCAAAGGGAAAATCTAAAGCTTGGTGTACCAGTGGGGAAACAATCAGACAGAGCTGTAATGGATGTAACAATTGAATGTCTTTTGCGTAACAGTTAAAACACCAGAAAACAAAGAGCCTATTTGTTTGTTTATACTAATGCCTACGGACAAGCTTACTTCTGCATCTGTTAACCAAAAAATGACTCCAGTCCTAAGTGTGAGTGTGAGCAATTAAGTGTGTTTGTTTGTTGAAGCCAATAAAATGCTATTCGTGCTATTGGAGCTAAGGTAAAAGAATGGAACTGGGTTGAACAGTATTACCTAGAGTATGATCAAATTATCCACTCTGAGCCCCTTATTGACAATTTTTTTATTTACTTAAAAGCATGTAGTTTCTTCAAAGAGTGTTTTACATAAGACATATATAGAACTTGAAAGATACAAAAATGTCTGCACGGTTGTAAATATTAACCTGTGCGTTCCTTGAATGTGTCACAGCATGTTGTTTAAATGTTTTTTTAGAGTTACATGAACAAAACAAAAAAAACTGCCTTAACATAGATTGGTAGATGCAATAAAACAAGTGGCTTAAGTGTAATATAGAATATTTCTTGTTTAATCTGCACATATGTATCTGAAGTAAGGTTTTTGATAGATTTTTTACATTGTATGCAATAAGATGCTTATCTTCAGAAGGTTTGCATGTCTTAAACAGGTGCAGTGATTTGCGTTTGCAAATCAGCAGACAGCATGTGAAACCTTTTTTGCATGTGCCTTCATCAATATGTAGATTGTATTCTAATGACCAAACCATGCAAATTAATGGGTGGAGGATATGCAAATGTAAACATTAACCACATGTAAAGTGATTTTCCAAATCTAAAACAACTGCGGCCACAGCTTTTGCATACTTTTACTACTTCTGAAAGTCAGAAGCAAAAATATTTGGAGTCATTGTTGCCACAAAGGTGGTTCAATTCCTGACAGTGGGAAAGAGATTCTGTAACAAATAACAGTAGAAAAACTTTAATACAGAAAAAAAGCGAGGCACATATTAATGCAAAGAGAAGGCAGATAATTATACAATTTAACCAAAATGAAATAAAAAAAGATACTGAAATTGGATATTGTGGCCTGTTTATGTAAAAAGATAGAAAATAAAAAAGGGCCTGCAAAGAGATATGGGCTGGTAGAGTAGATATCACTTACTTGATCAGAACAGAGACCTTTTTAGGCCCAAGCAGCAAAGCGCTGCGAAGGCCTATTGTAATTCGAATGTTTATTTTACTCGTTTTGTACTTTATCCAGTACCAGGGTGCACAGGCCTTAAAGACTCTGCTGACATGATTAGGACCTAGTGGTCTCTTTAGTTGCCTCTATACCTGACTTCTAGTGACAGGAAGGTGAAAGGTGGACTGAGTACCACCATCTTGTGATTTGTCAGTTATTCGTCATAACAGACTCAGAATCATTGGTGGAAACTCTATTTTAAGGTTACCTGATTTGAGAACGGTTAAGATGTATTTGTTTTACTGCTTGAATTCTTTTATATATCCTTCTAAAATTAAAATTATATGTCCTTCTAAAATAAAAATTATAAAATCTTATTTTAATTGGATAAATTTTTACATGAAGTTATCTTACATTGAGTATTGAGGCACAATTAAACATATCTAAATAGATTTGCCTTTTAATTTCAGTTTTTTAACAGCATGATTATAGTATTTCCAGGCTTTTTTCCAGCCCATTTTCAGATTTCACTGAAATCTGAAATCTGTCACTCTTTACTTTTTGGAAAGATACTCTTTTGTGGTATTTTAATGTCTTTTTTTAAGCCTGCATTTATCAATGTATGTGTTTTTTATATGTCGCCAAAAAAACTTTAGTTATAATTCTACAGCACCCAGACTGCATTTAAATCACTGCGAAGGACAAATGACATCTTGAACCTCAAACAGAATAAAAGCCCAGACTTTAATGGGTATCTCTCTGGAGATATGTCTGTATTCATGGAGGCAGTTATCAGCTTTTAGATATAGTCCTTCCTCTAAGTCACTTACTGACTCTCCTTGAGCCATAAGTGGCCTTATGCATCTATATCGATACCAACATGCTAGCAGATATTTCAGTCACCTCTTTCTAATGAATTATTGATGCATGTTCCACTATTTTACTTGCTCTTCTTCTGGTAAATTGTCCCTCGTCTTTATTTTCTGATGTTCCCATGAGACATCAGCTAGCGAGGCTGTCTCCTTACTCTCAAAATGTGTGATCAAATATGAATGCCTGTCCTTTCTACTTTCCCCTTACCACTTACTAGAAGTTTAGACAAGTGTCTCTTTGATGAAATATGGATACATATCCTCCCTTATTTCTTTCTGCAGAACATCTCAGCTTTGACAGAAAACTATCTATAATGCCCATTAAACAGCATAAAAAAAAGAAACAAAAAAAAGTCCAATAATTTAAGTAATAAATTAACCAATGGAAATGTATGGATAAAACTGAAAAATTTGGAAAATAGTTGGAGGCTGGTAACCCAGAGGTCATTAAGTGAAGATAAAGAGTTAGGGGACCATCTTTTAACCTTGTCAGATGGTAAGCCAGGGGGCATGGAGAAACCACAGAGAGTGAGAGAGTTCATATTGGGGATTTGGAGAACCCGTCGAGAACCTGTTATGAGACCGGCCAGGGGATTTGAAGTACTCTCGTGAAAATATGTCTGGGTGATAGCTGAGTGGTATTGAAAAGCCAAAAAGAACCTAAGAAAATTAGTTCCATGGTGTTTGATTTATGCCCAATATTGAAGCGTGGTCTGCGCTATGTTTATTCCATGCCACAACGCAAAAGGGGAAAATCATGAACTAGCTGTGGGTCTAGATATGGCCGAGGCAGTGAGGAAGTGGGGGCAAGTTTGTGCGACAACGGAGGGACATGAGGGCGAAAAAGGCACCTCGCTCTTCCAGCTGGTCCATTTTCACGAGTCATTTTCCACAATCAAGGTCATACAAACAAAACAAGCCGTTAAGGTACGAAACAGGAGATACGCATAGTGTTGAGCGTATGTAGTTTTTTACCAATCAGAGGCCTCCTGTCTACCGCACTGTCTGCGGTTACATACAGTTTGGGAGTGGTACAGCAGAGTGTCTGTGGAAGGGGCGGGGATGTCTCTGTGTTCACCGGGACACCTACAAAGACAAACTAGTTTCAAAGTATAAATCAGCCTTTACTATTTAAGTAATTTTAAATGGCTATGAATTAAAACCCTTACTGCCTCAGCTATTTTTAGACTTTTCACTCTCAAGTTTTGATGAGAAGCAACCAAACAGAAGCCATTTTCAGCTCTATCTGTTTGTATGGACTTATATTTTTTGCATCTATACTGTATGTTGTACTACACCAAAAACACAGCTGCTTCTGTTATTATGTTTCTTTTCAGAGGATAGTGGACCATCAATAAATGGATGATCGACAGATCATCGTTCTGTGAGGAGAGTGGTGTCAAAAATGCCAATGATAGCTTCCTGAGTTTTGATATGGAACCACTGAGGGGAAGAGCAAGTATGTACAGCAGGCATGTCCATTGTCAGTCCTCAAAGGGCCACTGTCCAGCAAGTTTTAGAGATTTCTCTTCTTTAACACAGCTGATTCTGATCATTGCAGTTCAGCAAAAGCCTGTTAATCAGCTATCAATTGAAATCAGCTGTGCTGAAGCAGCAAAACCAAAACCTGATTGCAAGGGGCCCTCAAGGACTGATTTTGGACATGGCTAATGAACAATGTGAATTTCTTACTTTAGGTCATCTCATTTTAGAAAAATGGAATTAAATCCATGAAGTGTTGCAGTACTTCGAAGCAAACAACAAGCTACAGAGTGAGAGGCCAGGGCTGAGGAGTGGGATGAAAAAATGCTGCACCACCTGGAGAATTGGTTAACGGCCATGTTGCAAGTGCTGGACAAAATGCTGACAACACTGGAAAAGCTTCCCTCTTGCTTCTTATTTAATGGTTGTTATACACCAATGAATTTTTATGTTCACCTTCATCCTAAGACTGACCAATGCATCTCTCACCATGTACGTTATGATTCAACTTATGTATATTTCCGAAGAACTACATAACACATTACATGGGGAGAGATGTAACCATGTATATATTATGTTTATATGTGAGACTCCATTCAGGTTCTTATTAAAGGTTGTTAGGTTTGTTTTTTGGGGGGAAAAACATCTGAGATCTGTGAAAAATCACCAATTTTGTGTGCTTTTTTTTCTCCAATATATTATTTTTATTTTTCACCTCAATATTGGGAATTCGCAGTCAGTCGCTGTACTTTATTTACTTTTTAAGTCCTAACAAAGTCACAAGTGTCTATGGTTTAAGAAGATCCTTCAGTATGCTCCAAATTCAGGGAGTCGAAGAGCTACACCTGGATCAAAGGCACTTTCCATGAAGCTCAAGGCAAGGTAAGACTGCATTCTGGAGCTGAGAAAGGGGGCAGAGAGAAATCCCAGCAAGAATAGTGGTGTAGGTACAAGATTTGCTCTAATGGTCAGATACGGCAATGCCACTTGGGCAAACCCATTGTCCGAGTGGCACCCGTATTGAACCCATTTCTTAAGATTCAGACCTCTTCTGGAGTCTCAACATATTATTACCCATGATTGCTATCAATTTACATCTCATCAGTGATCTAAAGAGCCCGAAAGTAGAAAAGAATCATTTTCAGTCTTGAAGAAGAGTAGGCCTACTGCATTTTAAGAGAGGCTGACCTCTGCCATTTTCAAAGGTGAACAAAAATGTCTCAGTCCCTCTTCTACTTTTTCATTAAGATCTGAGGACATGGGAAGACAAATGGAACACTTTCGTAGAGATTTTACACAAAGGAAATAATTATTCTCCTTGTAGAAAGAGAATGGTTGTTGTTGACATGAAGTTAAAAGTAGTGTAGCTTAATATGGCTAGCTGACTAAGCTAAAGTAGGCTAACTTGTTAGCTACTGAGCACGGCTAGCCACAGAGCTACCCACCTCTCCTCCTTTATATCATGGTCTTGCAGGTACTTTGTTCACTATAAACATATTTTTTCAATGTTGTTATCAATCAGGTAAAACTTCATCGTCATTAGGCACGCTAACGCCACAGATGCTCCCGACTCGGCACACGGACGTTGCATTATTTAATTATTGTAGTCTAGGCAACTGCAATGTTTTATGTGGCAACTGTGGCAACGTTCAGCCAATCATAAAGAGCAATGTCACCTGCATGTGCATGGCCTGGAGCGGCTCTGGTATCCACATCGGCAGAGAGAGTGCCAGAACTGGGACAAGGTGGCTAACTTAGGCTACTTGGTGTTTCGAACTGTTCACAGTTAGCACTGGGATAGAATTACTTTCTCAGGTATATTAGGACGATGTGATACAACAACAGAAAAATGCTTCACTGTCACTTCAAACAGTCGTTCATTATATTCCCATTAAATTTTGATTTCACTTCAACTTCTGCTAATGATGTTAGCTCTAGCTAATGTAGTAAATAGTAGTTCATAAGCTGGATCATGGTTGTTAGTTTCAACAAATATCTTCTGAAAGCTTTGAGACAGATACACAGTGTGACATTGTCTAAATCTACATCAGTCAAACGCAATATGAAGAAAAACAATTTAGGTGTCGTAAGCCTTCCTGTGCTTACTATTTAAGTTCAGTTCCAGTAAGACCTTACTGCATCATCAACGTTGCTGCAGGCACAAAAATTGATGACTCTCCATGGGTAAAAGACATATATAACAATGGTTTTTTAAAAAGAATTATGAGTTTCATGTGTCACAAGTGGCAATTTTTTGATTAATAGGAAAAATGTGAAATATTTAGGCAAAAATGTATATGTTCATGTTGAAAATCGTTAAAGAAAGCTTTTTCAAAATGATAACCTTAAAGAGGTTTGTAAAAAACCCACTCTCAGTCCATCTGCCAATCTGAAGTGTCAGCAGTTTTTCTGAGAGGCGCAGCAACATTTTTTTTTCTCCACAGCTGTTTGTCATTTCTTTCCCGCTGTTAGAATAAAATAGTTGGTTATGACAGCTATGCATTATTTAATGGAGATGTGTTTTTCTGCCATAATGGAACAAAGTACCAAAGTGTTGCCTTTTACGGTGCTATATCTAGATCTCCGACAGCCACGAACACATCAAAACCTTCAGTAAGTACAATGCTGAATCAGAAAGAGACACATTTTATCCATGCCTGATAAAAAGCTCAGGGCTCCAACGAGAAATGAACCCATGAAAAAAAGGATTCAGGGGGAAGGCTCTTTACTTTCCACCACTCCCACTAAAAGTGTGTGCTGTTTTGCAGGAATCAGCACATTGAACTAATCCATTAGAAGTTCCTATCAGGGCAGAGAAACAGAGATGAACTCTTTGGTGCAAAGACCTTTAACTCTAACTTTTCTTTTTGTCTAACCTGAACTGAAAACACCACTCCCTTTTTTTATTTTTTAAAAGTAAGTAAAAGATGGAGGTTAAAAGTGGTAGTGATGGTAGAGGAAGTAAGGGCATAAGTTTGCTAGACAGGAATTATTTATTCATTTATTTTACTTTTTTTTTTCTTTTCTTTTTTACA
>NW_015151248.1:95587-97171 GCF_000732505.1 Cyprinodon variegatus | reverse complement strand
TGAAGCAGACTGAACATGTTTTATCGTTATCTCCCTTTTATCTTCTCTTTCTTAAATCGTTTCTCCTTTTTTCTATTTTTCCTTTCCTGTTCTACCTACATTGCAGTGTCCATAAAATCTGTAATACTCCCTGAATGAATTATAATAAATCAATTTATATGTATAAATCAAGAGGAACACTATGGCGATAGCCATACTGCTCCACTTGTGAAAGCAAAATCTATTGGGCTCTTTTTTGGCATTAAGACAATTATTCTTATTGCCACATTGCCAGACAGGACACTGTAAAAAAAGAAAAAAATGAATTATTTATCCTTAAAGAAGTTAAAAGAGTAAAACATGAATTACATCTAACATCTAACATATCAGCAAAATAATGTTTAATTGTGCTGATATTAAGATTATGTCACTCTGTAAGTAACTTTATAACCAAACTTTATTACCAAAAGGATTCATTTTGCTGTCTTGACTTGCCTACACCCCCTTTTTAAAAATGAGCTTTTGCTTATTGTGCAATGTAAATAAAAGAATGTGAATAAAGTTGATTTCAGACAGCAAATATTAGGACATAATACAAATGTTTGAAAGGATACACTTTAGGCAACTAACATGGTTACCCAAAGAGTAGCAGAAAATCTCTTCAGCAGTGCATATGTGTGCGTAAACAAGGAGTGAAAACCGGGTCAGTTGTCCTGAGGTGTCCCGAGTCAGTGTAGAGAGGGGCCCAGAACAAGACCTCAAATAATAGCCAAAATTATTATTGTATTTTTTATTTTTTTTTTTTCAAAACAAGCCTTTGTAAAGAAATACTGCACATAGGTTTGATATTGAGGTCACATGACATTTTTTCCCATTATTATTTTCTTCCATCTTACCATTGGAGTATTGGAGAAGTACCCCCACCTCTTATTCCTTCAAAAAGCTTTGACTGCTGATTTGGGTTCTTTAAAGTTTTTAGGCTGCTCCCATAAAATCCATGAGGCTCGCAAATCTCACTAGAGGAACACAACTCATGTCTCAGGCGTAGTTTTGGATCGCTCTAACCTACAGACAGACAGATCTTTGCGCAGGTTGTCATCAGCATTTTTAGTTCTGTGATGGCACAAACAAACTCAACAGTTTTTGCTGTGTACATATGCTATATTAAATGTTCTGAATGAGGGTCAGATCTCTTCCCAGAGGCATGACAGTATTGGGCATGACTTCCCAAATATTTAATTCAAAGGTTAATCAATGCAGACATTACAGTAGCTATGGAAGTAAATCTGTGTCGCTGGGATTTGAAATAAAAATGCCACTGAAATATAAATGTTGTATGTTTGCACTTACTCTTTCAGTATTGAAATATATTTAGAAAGTATTTTAACAAAAAAAAAAAAGTAATTGTCACTATATTTATAGTATATGGTTGAAATTTCATTTGTTGTTTTCACTTGAAGCTAAAATTCACATTACTATTTCAAAATTATTACATTTTCAATAGCTGTTTTTTATTTTACCTTTTTAGTGTTAAGAATTACTAAATGTCATTAATAAAAATGTAACCTTTCAAAATTCAAAATCAATATTTTCAGTATACTGAAA
>NW_015151248.1:92377-94805 GCF_000732505.1 Cyprinodon variegatus | reverse complement strand
TGAGTCAAGTCTAGCATATTTTTAGGGACCCAATGGCCACTTTCTGGGTTGTTAGTTTTTCAGGTGAGTTGAAAAAGACTGAGACAGGGAGTCTTGTAATTTTCCAGATGATTCTAACGCTAATGTAGTGGTATGACTGATTTGCGCTTACTCTTACTCCACCCTTTCACTGAATCACAGGGTATTACCTTAACGCTTTAGATCTTAATGTCCACAAATCATGACAGAAAGAATATTTTAGCAAAAATATTGATGTTTAAAAATAAATTGTAGGGGACCCGCCAAGGACCAGCCAAGGGCCCATCAAGGAAAGTGGGGTTATTTTGATGGCTATTACTTTACACTCATAACCACACCCCCAGGATGCCAGGTTTCATGATAACAATTAATTGCAGAATGTTTTCAATGTTAGGATCATAGCAGTCTGCTAAAGATTCTGTTACAAAACTTCTTTTACCAACAAAGTGGAACTGAAACACTGTCTGTCCACATGGAAATGACCAGGTAAATGACAACTTTGTTTATGCTAAACTGTTTCAAAGCAATCATTATGGAACTCTGTATTTATTTAACAAAATTCCACTTTGATATATGTATATGGCATAATGTAAATGTTTTCATCCTTTGTTGGTATATCAAATCCTCACAGTTTAAATCTCTCTGAAATATTTTTCCGGTTTGGGACCCGTCTTTCTCTCAGATGTAGAAACTGACTCGCCGTTAAAGAGTAAACAAACAATAATTCTTAAACTGTTTAACATGATGACCCCTGTATTTTCATATATAGTATTTTGACATGTATTTTTAAATTATTCAGTGTTTCTGTGAATCTACTTCCTCATTTGGTATAGGTTATGTCTTCAAGGTGCTGTTGAAAATGAAGTTAAAAATATACCTTGGTTATCTTTTCTGAACATCAGGTTTTTCCTTGGATTTTTTACCAGGGAAAGAGGAAAAAGAAGATTTCTTCAAACAAACCTTGTCAAAGAAGATCAAGCCACTAGATGTAAATTTGTATTTACTGCCAAAACACTATGAAAATCACCTAAAGAAGAAGAACGTTTAATCCACATGACAGCGGGATTGGGCCGCTAATTGAAAGCACAACACATGAGGACGTAAATCCTACTATTTTCTTCACTTTTTGTCCCATGACAGTATCAGTAAATTTAAAAGTATGACAAAATGTAGTTACTGTGTGCTTTCTAAAAATCACACTTCATGTAACTTGTGTCCTTAAGAAGCTAAATTCAAAATGGGTAAATTTTTCAATACTAGCATTTGGCTTTGTGGGGCAAAAATTCCATGCAATCACAGCCATACAGTTACCTGCAAAAACACAGCCACGAAGTGAGAACTAGTTGTTTATCATCATTTGTTATTGTTGTCACAATACTTCAATTAAAAAATTGGCGCATTCTCATGATTTTTCATTCATAAGTTTATTTTTTACAATAGTAAAAATACATAAAAATGTTATAAACAAATGATTCAGATATATTTCAAATAAAAAAAATTGATATTTTATGGTATTCAACACAACAAGATTGCATTCCTTGGGTATACACTTGATCATATGTAGAAAAGAATGCATGCAGGTAAAGCATATTTACATAGAAGTTTTTTCAGATATATTACAAAAAAAAGATACTCTAGCTTGGGCTTAATTACTGCTCTAAGGGTGTTTTTTCAGCATATGACACCTTATTTTCCTCTGTTCTGTAAACTGTTGCACTGCAAGAAAATTAATTCCTGCAAGGGATTTATAAAGTAATTCTGATTCTGATTAATGAATCCCTTTGGCAGAATTCAAATGAGACATTTTAATCGAGATTAATTCCAAGATTACCGTGAGATTAATCTAGATTAAAAAAAAATCTATGCCCACCATTAATAATGAAACATAAATATTCTATGAAAATAAACACATGAAAAAAATAAAAATAATGGTACCTCTGGCGAACACTGTAAATAATGTGACCAACATGTTGAATCCAAATGTGTCCATTGCCTTTATACTGTTTATAGGGCTTTGGGTAGTCACTGTGCTGTTTGGTGACATGGTGTGTGTGCCTTACTAAACATGGATCAGAGGAAGTGGGAAAAGTAGTTCTCAAGAGATTATATAAAAAGAATACTGACCAGCATTTTAAAGGTTGAGGCTGTAACACCATCTCAAAGAACCTTGATGTTCCTGTGACAATAGTTGCTCATGTCATTGGGACTGTAACCACGCTCCCTGGACATGGATGCAGGAGAAAATGGAGGACAAATGAAAGAGATGGAGAATATGAATGGCAACAAAAGACACTAGAAACTTCTTGAGGTTAAAGATGAACTTCAAGGTCAAGGAGCATCAGTATCAGATTTCACCATCTGCGTTGTTTGAACCAAAGTGGATTTAATGGGAAACAACCAAGGAGGACAA
>NW_015151248.1:80652-91877 GCF_000732505.1 Cyprinodon variegatus | reverse complement strand
TGAACTGTAAAGTGCCTTGAGATGACATGTGTTGTGAATTTGGCGCTATATAAATAAACTGAATTGAAATTGAATTGAACATTGTTGCAAACAAATCATAAGAAGCCTGAAAAAAAAAATTGGCAAACTACATGTTGATAAGGCACAAAACTTCTGGTAGAATATCCAATGTACAGACAAGACAAAGATGGAACTATTACCAAGCCATATCAGTGGTGACACTAAATAAACTGAACTGTTGCTTACATTAATTCAACATGTCAGTTTTTAGAGTGAGAGTTAACCTTCACATAAATGTAAAATTGTACCCTATGGTCAAGAACCTCCCCCTCTTAACCTCAATGAACTCTGGACAGCTCCCAAAATGGAGATGGAGATATACTAAAACAGTTAATGTTAATCAATTACAAGCATTAGGAAAGCGAGCAGGGGTCATCAATGAGCTAACTCATACAAATCTGTGAGAAAAATCACTAAATATATTATTGATTTAGCATCAGTTTTATGTATCTGCTGGTAACAACAATTGGAACATGCTAAACATTAATACTGACTATACCACAAGAGCATACACATGCACTATATATATATTAAAAAGTAAAATCACTACATAACTGTTACTTCAAACTTCTAATCTTGGCTGGAGTACTTTATTTTCAAAGGATAACCTTCTTTTTACTACATTGTGAGAAGGGCCTAAGATAGATAGTCAAAAATTAAATTACACCTCTGACATGTTCACCGGTGTGGCTTTCTGAACAAAGCTAACAGTAATTACATGTCAGAGTAGTGATTATATTTAACCTAACAAAGAGAAGAGTACTTTCCTCTTTGAACCTGCTGAAACATTTATTTTTCCCTTACAGTTTGTTTCAGTTTTACCAGCTAAAGAGATAGCACTAATGCCCATAAACATATGAATAAAGTTTGCAAAACAACAAAAACTCATGCAAATCAGTAAAAAAAAACCTGTGGGTCCGTGTTCTCATTTTAATGGATAAAATCCAGAAACTATATGACTATAATATTGAACTGGTCATTTCTGATGTCACTTGTTTTAAATGAAAAACAAATATTTCTGAAATTGGGGGAGTCTTCACTGACTATTAGGAATCCAAAACTTATGTTCCAAACTATTTTGATCCCATTACTACTGCAGCATTGATTTAAGATAAACTAATAAGCTAAACTAATAGACATTCATTTTATCGGAAAAAATCTTGTGAGGTATGAAAAATCATCTGGAAAAAGGAACAGCTGAGTCTGATGAAGGCAGGGTAATGAAAATAAAGAACACGGTAATTAAAACGACCGATACAGAAACACCAGAAAAGACTTTAACACAAATAATACAAAATCTGCAGAGAATAGAAATAAACTAAGATCCATAGATCCAGCTTCAGTAGGGAGGCCCAGACGTCCCTCTCCCCAGCCACTTGGGCCAGGTCCTCCGAGGAATCCCAAAGTGCGCCCAGGCCAGCCGAGAAACATAGTACCTCTTGCATTTCCTGGGTCTTCCTCTGGATCTCCTCCAGGTGGGACATGTTCGAAATACCTCCATAGAGAGGCGTCCAGGAGGCATCCTTACCAGATGGCAGAGCCATCTCAACTGGCTCCTCTCAATGTGGAGGAGCAGCGGTTTAACTCTGAGTCCTCCCAGGATGACTGAGGTCCTCACCAAGGGAGAACCCAGACACACTACGGAGAAAATTATTTTTGGCCGCTTGTATCTGCAGCCTCATTCTTTTGGTCCTGACCCAAAGCTCATGACCATAGATGCGAGCAGGAACATAGATTGACTGGTAAATCAAGAGCTTTGTCTTTGGCTGAGCTCTCTCTTCACCACAATGGACTGGTACAGTGGCCGCTTCCCAGCAATCTGCCTGTTGATCTCCCACTCCATCTTTCCTTCATTCATGAACAAGACCTCAAGATACTTAATCTCCTCCGCTAGGGGCAGTACAACCTCTCCAACCCGGAGAAGGCACTCTACCCTTTTCCGGCTCAAGACCATGGTCTCAGATTTGGAGGTACTGATTCTTATCCCGCTTCACATTCGGCTGCGAACTGCTCCAGTGAGAGCTGCAGATCACGCCCTGATGAAGCCAATAGAACCACATCATCTGTGAATAACGAGACATGATCCTAACAGCACCAAAACAGATCCCCTTAACACCTTGGCTAAGCCTAGAAATTCTTTCCATAAAAGTTATGAAGAGAATTGGTGACAAAAAGCAACCTTGGCGGAGTCCAACCCTTACTGGAAATGAGTCTGAGTTACTGCAGGGCAGTGTGGACAAGGCTCTGACCTTAAGAGTGTGATTCCTCTGTAGATGGAACACACCCTCCGGTCCCCTTTTTTTAATGTGGACCACCACCCTGGTCTTCCAATCCAGGGAAACTGCCTAACGATGTTCAAGCAATGTTGCATAGTCACATTAACCAACACAGCCCCACAACATTCACAGCCTTAAGGTACTCAGGGCGAATCTTATCCTCCCCCGGCGAGGCCTTGCCAAAGAGGAGCATGACCTCAACATCAGAGATGGCAGAATCTGGACCTGGGCTTGACCTGGAGCCCGCAGGCTCTGCTTCCTCAATGAAAGACGTGTTGGTGAGATTAAGGAGGTCTTTGAAGTACTCCGCCCAACAACACTCAACGTCCACAGTCAAGATCAGCAGCACACCACCCCCACTATAAATAGTGTTGGTGCTTCACTGCTTCCCCCTTCTGAGATGCTGGATGGTGGACCAGAAATGGTTCAAAGCCTTATGGAAGTTTCTCCATCACTCCTCTGAACTCTTCCCAAGCCTGAGTTTTTGCTTCAGCGACCAGCCAAGTCACCTGCATCTTTGACTGCTGGTACACATCAGCTGTTTCTGCAGTCTCACAGGTCAATAAAGCCCGATAGGTCTCCTTCTTCAGCTTGACAGCTTCCCTCACCGCTGGTGTCTTTGAGGGTTGCCGCTCAACATACACTGACACCCTTGTGGACACAGCTCTGACTAGCTGCCTCAACAACAGAGGCACAGAACATGGTAAACTCAGACTCAATGTCCCCCACCTCCGTCTACCACCTTAACTTCCACCTTAACTTGCACCTCTCTCTTGGAGGTGGAAATAAAAGCTTCATCTCACGGGTGACTCTGCCAGACGTTCCCAACAAACCCTCACAATACGTTTCGGCCTACCAGGTCTGATGGGCGTCCTCCCCCACTATCAGAGCCAACTCACCAAATTAGTAAAATAAACTAAATAACATTCAGTAAACATCAGAGAAAGAACAAAAATGATCATGAAAAAGAGACGTAATTGATATATCCTTCATTTAGGGATATCAGTATAAACAAGCCTTGATATAAAGATTGCCCAGTCAATTTTAAAACCCCAAGCAATGTTTCCCTTGACAGAAAACTTTTAACCAGTCTGATTCATTGAATTATATTAGTAAAGTCCTTCATATGATATGTGCTGCTAATTGGCAAAAAAAATAAAAAGATATATTTATCTCATAAATCTTTCTTTAACCTCCCTATAAACCTAAACAGAATAGAGGTAGCAGCAAAATAATGTCTGATTATCTCACATTGCCATAAAATTTTACTGCAGCGTTCCATACCAACTGTTCATGGATGAAGAGTAGCAACGTGCTTCAAGACGTCACCTGCCATCTGTCAAGGATTTGTTAGTTGAATGACGGTGAAGGTCCTCTTTCCCAATAAACGCTTCCTGAGTCTGTGTTCCAGTGTTTATATTTAATCAAAGCCTGTTAAACAGTTCATTTCCACCACATTTTTTCACTCATTGTCTTTAATCAGTACATTTTTTTCTCCCTTCAGTGTTCACTAAGACTGTCTGGATGAGCCTACCCTCATTCAGCCAAAACGACACAATTAAAAAGAGAACCAAATTCCAATTAGAAAGGAAACAGTTTAATTGGGGCCTGTCAGTTCTTTCAGTGCGGCTAATTCAACCGAAATAAAATGTTTAATCATCTAAATGAATTACAAATGGATTACATTAGGTGAATTTGGCTGATTTATGTAAAATGAAAATACTGTGAGCTCTTTGTGCTCATTAGCTGACCTTTAACAATATTGATCAGCATAAATAAACTGCATTTTGGGTAATTATAGTTTTTGTTCTCTGCTTACCTCTGTGTGTTCCTGGAGGTTTGCCTCCATGCTTTTATAGTGTTTTTATTAATTAGATTAAGTTATCTAATTCATAAGCAAAAGAAAGCAGGCAAAATATCAAGGAGAGACTTGAAAAGCGTCTAATGGTGGGGACGAGAGCTCTTTTGAGCGTAGCAAATAAAAAAATATGTTTATTTAAATCATTTGTTTATAAGGTTTGCTTATCCAGTCATTTAGTACATATTCCTTTTATAATAGTTAAAGTCAAACTTATCAATAAGCTGGCTGGTGTCCTCCAGAGATGGCAAAAGTACTCACTTTCCGTACTTTAGTAAAAGTACAGATACTTGTGTTAAAAAATACTCTGGTAAAAGTGGAAGTACTGATTAAACTTCTTTACTCAAGTAAAAGTAACAAAGTACAGGCTTGTAAATTTACTTAAAGTATAAAAGTAAAAGTAGAAACCACTTTTTTCATGCCGTTGCCTACATTTTAAATGGATGTCTGCCAATAGGACTAGATCTAGTTGTGTTCATTTTCAATCATCTCGTCGTCCATGCTACTATGCTAACGCCACCGCCACCAAGCTGCAATGATTTGCCGCCAATGAATACCGCCGAATCTGTCGATTCATCTTGTAGTGGTGCGTCAAATGCAACGTAGATTCCCATCCAATTAGATTGAATTTGGTATTGATGACGTGAAAAATAATAACGGTAACTCCATTGAAATGATTCAAAACTAAAGCAACGAGCCAATTTTTTAAAATGTAAGGAGTAGAAAGTACAGGTATTTGTGTAAAAATGTAAGGAGTAGAAGTAAAAAGTCGCCATAAAAATAAGTAGTAAAGTAAAGTAAAAATATCAGAAAAATCTACTTGAGTACAGTAACGAAGTATTGTACTTCGTTACTTCCCATCTCTGGTGTCCTTACAGAAATTTTTAACACCTCGCTGGACCGATTCCTCAGTGCTAGCATGCTTCAAGTGTGCCACAATCAGTCCGGTCCCAAAAAAGCCTGAGGTCATCTCACTCAATGATTGCCGGCCTGTAGCACTGACTCCGATCATAATGAAGTGCTTCAAAGGGCTGGTTAAAGAACACATCGTCTCCAGTCTCTCCCCAACATTCGACCCGTTCCAGTTGACCTGGATCTGGAACGGAACCTCTGCACTGAAGAAGCTATTTTCTCCAGTTCTTCACCTGAGCCTATCACACCTGGAGGAGAACACCCACATGTGGTTGCCGTTCTTGAACTTCAGTTCATCTTTCAACACAATCCTCCCACAGCATCTGGTATGAAAACTGAAACAGCTGGGCTTCAATACACCCCTTTGCAATTGGCTGCTAGACTTCTCCCATACAGACATGTCATTCCGGTTTAGGCAGAACACATCTGATGTCATCACCCTAAGCACAAGGCTGTATCCTGAGCCCCCTGCTGTTCACCCTGATGACACATGACTGCGTCCCCAGGTTCACCACATATCACATCGTGAAGTTCACAGACGATACAACAGTGGTGGGCCTCATCAGAGACGACAACAACCAGGACAAAAGAGAGAAGGTGGAGCAGCTTGCGGGCTGGTGCATAGATAAAAACCTGATCCTGAATTTGGAGAAAACAAAGGAGACCATCATATATTTCAGGAAGAACTGACCTAACAACGATCTACTGGTCAAAGAGGTGGTCAGCAGCACCACATTCCTTGGGGTGCACATCACAGAAACCCTCACCTGGACTGTAAACATCACCTCACTGGTTAAAAGTCCACAAAAGTGAATGTACTTCCTGAGGAGGAGAAGAGCCCACCTAACTCCACCTATCCTTACAACCTACAGAAAAACAATAGAGAGGATGCTGCAGTGCCAGAGACTGGAAGAAGGTGAGGAGAGTAGTGAGAACTGTAGAGAATATTATTGGGGCTCCTCTTCCCTCCATAAAAGACATTTCATCCCAAGGCTGCACGCTCATCAGAGTGAACAGCAGGGGGCTCAGGATGCAGCCTTGAGGGAGCCTGTGCTTAGGGTGATGACATCAGAGGTGTTCTGTCCAACCCGAATTGATTGAGGTCTGTTTGTGAGGAAGTCTAAAAGCCTCACAGCCGCTTTATGAGCAAAGCTACATCCTCTTCTCCAGCAAACATGTTAAGCTGGAGAAGAGTCCATAACTTTATAATGATTTATGGCCAAACACTTGTTAGCCTTATGTGTTTTACTCCATATGAACCTCTGTTGTCAGTGATGGAATAGTATGTTATACTATACTTGCTCTTTTCTGCTAAAATAAAGGAACATCAAAAGTCTTTGCTTAGGAAGAGGGAAAGAAAGTAAACAACAAAAGAAAAAAGTAATTATTGGGTGAAAACCAGAGTCCACATCAATGCAGCTTTAACCAGTGGGAGACAAATTATGAGGGAGTTGGGCTTTAAATGGGATGCGGAGGTTGCAAGCTCTCTGCTGGATAGGTATTGTAATTCAGTGTACAGTAATAGTTGTGGTATCTTCCCTGTTATTTATACGCATTACAAAAAAGTTACTGAATTACATCTGGTTGTAGATTGTGGGATTGAGTTGTAATGTGGCTACTCTAGGGGGCAAGCAAACTGTTCTTTGTAGCAAACGAAGTTCAGCAAGCACCTCTTTGGCTGGCACTCTGGGGGAACACATAGAAGTGTGTTACTTTGCTTTGTTTGGCCTTCAGCAAAGGGTTAGATCAAATCCAGATCTTGAGGACATTCCATTTGTTGCACAATATTACAGTGTTTATTTATTTTTTTTATTTCTTTTTGATATTGTTTTGAATTGGTGGAGTACACAAAAAGATGGCATCTTTAAAAAAAGAACATAAGGTGGACATATTGAAGCAAAGAGTTGGAACAAAAACAGTGTTCCTCAGCAAACCAGTAAATTAGTTACAACCTTGATGAAAGAAAACAAAGTCAGTAAATTAGAGTGGCAGCCATGTAGCTCTGACGTCAGTGTCATAGAGAATGTGTGGGCAAAGCTGAAATTAAATGTATTCTAGGACAAAGCTGCCAATTGTTCTTTCAGGAAGAACATTATATTTTATTACTAAAGCCTTACAATTTTATAGGCAGCTTTAACATAAGGTAATTATTTTATAACTTCTGAATTTGACAAAGGTAAAAATCACATCACACAAAACCTTTAAAATATGGATGCAAAAAATGGATGGATGCAGAAATATCTAATAGATTGTTAGTTAATGCCATTTTTTTAAGCCCCATCTTTATTTGTCAGCTGTAGGTTTGATACCAATGGCCAGACCTTCTGATATCCTAAATAGTGAATGCTAAACTGATTGCTTGTGCAAAGAACCAATTGCAAATGCAATTAGTCTGGGTGTTGCAAGTGATCTACTGTGATTCCATTGGATGACTGATAACTGATGTTAAAGTAGCGTGGAGCGCCTTGTCACTAGATGGAGAAGAAGGAGGCAGACAAGAGAGAAAATATTTTTCTGTACATGTGGTATTAAAAAAATAAATAGAAATCAGAGCCTATCACCTTTATGACGAGTTCAAGATGATAAAAGTGGAATGTGGAATAGGTTCTTGCATCTGTAATTCCAATAACTGCATCCACTCAAGTACATCAGTTATTTTACTTAAATGTATAAACAGAAGCTTTTATTATTTAAAACTGTAGGGTACCCCTTTGTGGAAAAGGGGTACCTTGGTATTCATCAATGCTGCAGTATGATATGAAATATTATTTCAGAATACTACTACTACTGCTACTTTTCCCTGTGATCTGATGATTGGGAATAAAAAGTGAGCAGCTTTGCACACCAAGTTTGGTTTCAAGGTGTTTTTATTCACTCTGATTATTATAAATACATAAATATACATATATCTAACTAAGACTTTCACAGCATACTTTGTCACACTGGAATATACAAAAACAAAAGTTGGCTAAGCAATGACACTTAGACTCTAGCATCCATATGAACAAGTAAACATGCCAACATTCTCTAACAAAGCAGCTAAAAAAACTGTTTTATTTGGCCATATGGTGAGGCTGACAAGTTGGTTGCACCTGATGACCTTGCACAAAAAATGTACCCCTGAAATATTTTCTGTTTTTTTGTAGAGCACAGGGAGCAGCATCCCTATGTGCCCGGGGTTTCGCCAATGACAATTTAAGTTAACTGTTCTCCAATGTCAAAAGAAAAGCAGGAGTTTGGTGTGATGCCAGAACTCCAGGGAACTTGAAAAAGCATGAAGAAAACACACTCATCAACAACACAACACTGCTTTATAAACCTCCACAAAAAGAAAATATCCAAAGAAACAAACTTGTCAAAAGAGAAGCAGTTGCCCCAGTTGTCTGAGAGTATGCTGTACCTTAGTCGAAGATTATTCATTTAAAGTTCCAACTATGATTGTTTTAAAAGAGTGAATTCCTCAAGTATAGGTATGATATTTAATAAAATGTTGAAATTATTTTAGAACTGCAACTTTTTCTTTTTTTTTTTTCTTCTTTTTACAATTAATGTGTAACCTGCATTTTCATACACCAACTGAAAAAAACGTACTAATACAATCAAAAATAATGGTGCTGACGCAAATTCTCCATTTAGTTTAGGGAAGTTCATTCACCTTAACCAGTGAAGACGGGTGAGCAGTTCCACACTGTTGATTCAAACTGTTCTCTGGTTTGTTTCTGTCTATTTGTGGAACCTGTCTGTGGGGGGTAATCACCAGAAAGGAGGCAATCAAAAGAGGTTGTCTGTGTTTCTAATCAACCGTAGGACCCCTACAGACCCACTGTCAAAGTATTGAAAGTGTTTTCTAATCCACTGGGGACCATTTTATGTTTTAGATCTGTAAAATTTAAAAGTTACATAACATTTGAACCTCATAAATAATTATTCACTAAATATTGGTTTCAGTTATGCATTTACCAGTAAACAGATTTAGCATCATGTTAATGGTGGTCCCCACAAAACTAGAAACCTAAATGTTGCTGTGTGCATGAGGATCTGACTGTGTGTAATCAGTCAATAAACAGCTGTGAATAATGTCAATGAGGCATTAAACCCTGTGTATCAATCCGGTTATGTCAAGCATTCAGACATATATAAGTGTCACTCAGGGGAAGAAGGAGCTGGTTTATCCTGTGGCTTTGTGTCCTAGAAAGCAACATTCAAAATACCAAGCTCAGTTATTATTTATTTTGATACAATAACAAAAATAATTTTTGTAGTCAGGGAAGCTCATCAACTCTTCAGCATGTCTGTATCTATAGAATACATCCTTTGAATCTGATCTGTAATATTTAAATATCTGACATAGCAGGTTATCTAAATAGATCAGATGAGTGAAAAGTTATTTGATTTCAGTATCTCATTTCAAATGGTGAATGTATGTTTTTTATTTAACAAATTATGATCCACAGGTGACTAAAAAAAAGTTCAAATTAATGTTTTACCCCGACAGCAGGGATTAGCTAACAGTAATACAGAGGGTAAATTGAAAATGACTATAACTATCTTCTAACTATCTTCTAAATGATGAGAACATAATAATAACATATTTACAAAATTTATAATAAGGAGGTCAGTTAAATTTATTACACCCTAATATTACCTGTCTGTTGTGTGTCGGATTCCTTTATCACTTTTGCTTACCTTATCAATGTTGCATTTTTAAAAAAATAAAGAGAGCTGTTCTAAACGAAATTTCTTTTTGTTTACACTTCTGTATACAAAATGACAAGATAAATCTGTCTAACTCATGTTTTCCTCCGGTGTTTATCTAATTAGGACAGTTCGTCTGTCAGGATATACAGTTATAATCTTTATTATGAACTTGGCAAAGATTTGGAATGGAATGAGAGAGTTGTCCTTGATCTAAGCAGCCATGGATGTTTCCTTATCTGCAAATATGTATGATGTAATGATGTGATGATATGGCACACTGGAGATGTATAAAATGCTTTTTCTTAACAGTTTATTGTGGCCACTTCATGAGGAGTGAGCCCGGCTGGTAAGCAGCTGCCTTCTGTAATTCTAAGCAACTTCTCTGATCTGAGTAAGATTACAATTTCTATCAAAATCTGTTGTCATGTCTCACTGTTATTTAATACATAAGCATTAAATAACAGTGTTATTTAAAGAGTTTGTCCTCAGTGATCTCTTTTCAGGAAGAAGAACCAGAAAGCGAAAGCTTCAGGTGTAAACACAGAGTTTTCCTTAACCAGGGGTGAAAAACAAGCACATGCAGTTAGTCATAGTAACAGCTGATCCCATAGCTATGTCAAGGAGAGAAAGTGATCCCTATTTCCCTTGAGGATCACTGTCAAAGCCAAGAAGAACCAGATAAGATAAAGCTTCTATGGCAAGGAAAAGCAGAGAGGACATAACATTAGCGGTGTAACTTAGACAATATAAAAAGAATGAAGAAAAATGATCAAAAGTGGTCCCTATATCCTCCAGCAGCCTTAACCTACAGCACCATAACTCAGAGTAACCAAAGTCACTCTAACTATAAGCTTTATCAAAAAGGAGAATTTTAAGCCTAATCATAAAAGTGTCAGGACTCCTGTTTTTGTGTTTTGTGTGTTTGTCTCCCTTCATCCACCAGGAGACGCCTGTTTCTGGTCCGCCTCCTCACACACCTGCTGATGGTTACCTTGTTAACGGAGTGTTCTTAAGCTGCTGACTGCCACTACTTCGACGCCAGAGTGTTTGCCAGTTTAGGGTACTCTAATCAAGCTGAGTTCTTGTCAACCTGAGTTTAACTTTGTTTTTGTCTTTGCCTCTCGGCAGGAAGTCATCCTGCAAACTGGATCTCTCGGACCTTCTCTCCCTGGAAGGATCAACTGAGCTTCAAACTGAGCTGGGGTTCAAACAGGAGGTTTGGATCCACTTTCCCCAAGAGATCGTTTGAACTTCTCACTGAGAAAGGGATAACTCTCCACTACGACCTATTCAAGTACCGCAGGAAATCTGAGTAGCAGTCAGTTTCTCCGTTCACCTACTTTCAACCGCATTCTGGGTAAACCCTGTTCCGCCCTCCACTGAATCAGACAAACACTGGAACCACGGCACACAGACAGGAG
>NW_015151248.1:77954-79520 GCF_000732505.1 Cyprinodon variegatus | reverse complement strand
AGTGATCAGTTACTCAGTACTCGAGTATCCCAATATTTAACACCTAATATTTTTGTATTCTTACCCAATAATTTTTTGAACAGCTACTTTTAGCTTTTACTGAAGTGAAAATACGATGAGATAGCAGTATCCCTTACTCTACTCATCTCTGTTTTTTCTTGATGTCTAAATTTCTGTATTATTAATTTCTAAAACCCATAGCATTCAATTTCATATAAAAAATGTGTGATTTCACTTTGCTGTCCAAACTTATCAGAAATGTATTCCATAAATATTTACAATATGAATACAAAATAAGTTTCTTTTTTTTTTATTAATTTAATGAAATAACATTTTGACTTTACACATAAGCATTTACACCTTTAGTCTAAATGTGTATTTAATTAATGTTATTGGGGTTTTTTACAACTTAATTACTGCTCACTTTATTAATTATTTTCTAATATCGTGGCATATTCCATCTCTCTTCCTAATTCAATCAGTCTTTCTAAAATCCATTTCAGAGAAAGTGACAAAAAAAAGAAAAGAGTGTTGAGCGCTGTATTCTCTAAATAACTGCTGTCAAGAGTTGTTCATGCAGAAATGTGTGTGGGTTTAATGAGGAGGATGAAAAAAGAGGCTTGGCTGTCTGCAAATTCAGGTAAACAACAGTTAGCACAACAGGCAAATAACTGCTTTAAACAAGACAGGCTCCAAATTGGCTTTGATTTCTGTTTGACTCTTGTCATTGGCTGTAAATTGCTTTTTTGATGGAAAATGTATTATGTTCTTACATCGTTTCAAAGACACACATATGCAGTAAAGTGCCTGAGGATGGTAGACAGCCTGCATTCATGCCCTCAGAGCTCAGGTCCTGTGAAATTTGTTTAGGGAAACTCAAGATTGGTATTGACAACATGAATATGCTTGTTAAAGGTGGAAAAAAGGTTTATACTGCCTTCAAAACATTTGGAAAGGTAAAGTGATGCCGTAGAAACAAATCAATAGAGGTTTACCAACAAACTGTTCCTGTTTTGATGCACAAAACAAATGGAAACCAGATTTGTTTATCGGTTAAGTCAACTATTTGGAAAAACTTGCTCCTAACAATATTTTAGGCATGAAAATATTTTGCATGCCTAAAATATTGAGAATTTACTTTGACTATTTATAACTTTTAAACAAACTGACTCTATTGCCTCTTTAAGATGCTGTGAGGTAACTTTTTTGAATACGCACTATATAAATAAACTGAATTTAATTGAAAACAGGTTTAGTTGTTTCCAATACAGTTTATTTCTTGTAAATAAAACATTTACGATCATGTTAGAAATTAAACTGAGTCAGCTCTGGATAATAAAGGAAAGAAAATAAACATAAAACTTTAATGTTGTCAAGTTGTGACATTGATAAGGAACGTCAGTCACTTTTCCTTCTTTTCTTTATATGTAGCATCACTTCACAACACCTTCTATCTAATGGAACTTTACTGAGTCAATTCAAATATTCTCACATTTCTCATTAGATGCCTTATTTCCAGAGATGGCAAAATTACTGACTTTCCGTACTTGAGTAAAAGTACAGATA
>NW_015151248.1:69751-77547 GCF_000732505.1 Cyprinodon variegatus | reverse complement strand
AAAATAAGTAGTAAAGTAAAAATATCAGAAAAATCTGCTTGAGTACAGTAATGAAGTATTTGCACTTCGTTACTTCCCATCTCTGCTTATTTCCTACACTGCCATGGTGTGATCTGAGGAGTTTGTGTCTAGATTTACAAAAACAAAATCAACAAATTGCAGTTGGGCACCTTCTGCCATTTCCTCTCCCAGTTCTCCTGAGGCAGATAGAGTACTGAGACATTGGACATCTTTGCAACTAGCTGCCTTCAGCAATATGCGTATCTCTGCCGCCTGTTGCCTGGGGATCTTCGTGACCTTGGTATCATATTTAAACTCTATGGTATGAATACTTGTTCCTGGTGAGAAGTACTTTCCGTTTAAGAGAGACATGGAATCAGAATTCTGCCAAGAGTGCGCATGTGTAATAAATACTTGTGAGAACACAGATAGTCTGCACTCACACTTTGACTGTTTTGCGGCTTTAGATAAAAACCATGAGACCACAAATATGTCCTAAGCATGACTGCCTGCTCCTTCTCTGCGCTTGCTTTGGTTACATTACTTGCCACAGAGCTGGGTTATGTTCACAGCGACTGTGATTTGAACAGCAAAGACGTGTCTGCTGCTTCTTTTTTGATGCTTGTCAACATCAAAGTCAGATGTCAAAGATTAACTTTAGGCGTGTCCATTAAAATGTGCAAAGATGCGACTGATGCTTGTGCTGCTCCTGTGTTCAGTGGCAGTGTCTTTGCTGTATTTGTTGTGATAAGTGAATTCAATGCGATAAAAAAAATACTTAATTAATCAGAAAGGCAAATAAATAAGTGAATATTAATTAAATAAGTTAGTAAAAAGTAGTTTTAATATTTTTTTTTCTAAGTGAGAAGGTCCACTTCACAACAACCTCATTTGGTCAAGAAACATGTTTAAGGAAAATATCAATCATACAAAATAAAGGAATAGATATAAGGAAAAACCAAAATTGATACGCATGTTGCTCATATTGAAAAACCCCTCCCAAAAAAATCTCATATCCTGTTAACTGAGTTGTCATTATTTTTCTATATAACATTTAAAACATTTATTATACTGTATGATATTTTGAAATTCAAAATGGTTGAATAAATGTGACTGTTGGTTTGATGACCTTTATGGAATCTATATTTTTGGTTAAAATGTTTACCTAGTGTATATGAAAGCGTTTTTGTAGTGTTTATGAAAGCTTTTCAGTAGCGTGTATGAAAAGTAAAGCTTTTCACCATTTTATTTGAACAGTTCTCACTACTTTGTATGAGAGCTTTTCATTAGGTTATATAAGAGGTAAATGTTTTCACTAGTTTATGAGAGTGCTTTTCACTAGTATTTATGCACATTTGTCAGTATATTATATAGAAGAGTTTAATTTAATATGTGTATATGGAAGTTGGTTCTGATTTAAGTCCCTGGGGGCACCTCATACACCTGCCCCTGCCCATCCTCACGACCTTTTACAGAAGCACAAAAGAGAACATACGGACCAGCTGTGTCACTGTTGGGTGTGGAGGCTGCAGCACCTCAGACTGGAAGTACGTGAGAAGAGGATCATTGAGCCTCCTCTAACCTCCATTAAAGAAATTTCATCCCAGCGCAGCATCATAAATGGAGGGCCATACAAGCCAAGGACCAGAATCTGCAGACCTGTCAAAGGCTGAATGGTTCCCTGACAACTGATAATTGCAAAAACAGAATGTTCTGCAGCTGAGAACTGCTGAGACAGACAGACATGCAGACGGGTGGACGGATATACAGACAGACAGATAGAATGAATGACTGACTGACTAATTGCATGATAATCAAGGAGATTAATAATCAAAAGTTAGATGATAAATCAAGCACCAACTACAAAGCCCAACCAAACCCCAGCCACCTAGATTAAAAATATAACTTCAGTTTAGTTTATTTATATAGCACCAATTCCCAACACAGGTCATCTAAAGGCTGTTAACATGCGGCTGACAGCTTAAGTGTTAAATCACCCAACTTGCACATATAAGGCGCTGGTTTTGAATACCTCCTGGGGGTAATGACGCAACACTCTTCATGCTAATGCCTACTTTATAAGTCACTTTGGATAAACGCATCTGCTAAATACATAACGGAGACAACTGAACCACATCCTACAGTCAGATTGGTTCAAAGTTATCTAGAAAAACTAGCTGATTGCATCGACTCATTGACTCAAAAGCAATGCTTCACACCAAGCATGTTTGTAGCAACAGTAGAGAGGAAAAGTCTTTTTTAACAGGAAGAAATCTCCAGCATAACCAAGCTCAGTTTGAGTGGCCATCTGCTGAGGACGACTGGGGTTCAAGGAGACAGAAGCAGAGATACGGAAAGTAACTGTCAAACAGTTCCACAGGTGGCCCCATTCAGGAAAGAAACATCAAGGCACACAAGTTCCAAATCAGTTCCTGTATCAGATGATGAAAGAGAGCACATACAGTTAGTCAGAGTCAGATAAAAAGAACTACATTGAAAAACAGGCAGATCTCCAACATCTATAAACAAAGGTGTTGATGGCAGCAGCACAGCTGTTATTTCTCTCCAGGATGGAGTCACAGCCAAACAGGAACAGATCAAATGAAGCTACTGAGAAAATAAAGAGAGAGCATAACGTTAGAGATTGAACTAAAAAATACTGCAGAATGGGAGAATAGAGAGAGAAAGAAGCAGATTGATAAATAGGCCTTTAACAAAAACTTTACCAAAATGTTTTAAGCCTTGCCTTCAAAGTAGACAGGGTGTCTGCCTCAGAGACTAAAGAGTTGGTTCCATTGGAGAGAAGGTTTAGATTCTAAGATGGTAGAATCCCACAAACAGCTGACACTAAGTTCTTCTTCATCTTTTTATTGGCAACTTGCAATTAGATGGCATGATCTTGGCGCTAATGACTGGTTTGATTACTAATTTCCTTTATCTGCCTAACTCTGCCCGGTTTCTCATTACTGCTCCTGTGATCCACCAGCCTCTATTTAAGCTGCCTGCTTTAACAGTCATTAGACCCAGATTATTCTCTCCAGCCAATAGGGAGAGTGTATCCAGCATTACCATTACGGTAATGTTCTGTCTCTCAACCACTGAGCCCACCTGTTACTGTGTGATCTTTTTTAGTTGCCTGTTTTCAGGTATCAGGTGAGATTATTCACAATCCAGTGGTGAGAGTGTTCCAGCACTACCTTTGTTTTTCTGATTACCTGATCCTGACCTGTTCTTCCTCTCAACCACTGAGTCCACCTGATCCTGTAGGATCTTTTTTAACCTGCCTGTTTCCAGTCATCAGATGACCTGTTCTGCCTCTTAACCACTGAGCCTGCCTGTTCCTGTCTGATCTGTTTGCCTGAGCTGTTGGATTCCTGCTGGATTCTGCTTTTTTTAATGAACTTGGAGCTGTCACCAAACTAGATTTCCCTTCGGAAACTCTTCGGATCTTCCGGTTCTAAATCCTGAGCACATCCTCAACACCGGCTTTGACTTTGCCCTCAGGATTTTCCTGCCTTCCTTCGTCTGTTTGGATCTGCTCATCCACTTCTGCAGTCTTCAAGGCTTCAGTGTCTAGGACACTCCAGGTGGTGCCTGCCACATCATGTTGTCTTCCGACCGGCTGGAATCAACCACGTTCTCTGGGTACAGACTGAACAATAAAACCAGAGGTTCCTGCCTTAGATACCCTAGCTGCAGATCTGATGTTTTTAAAAGACGTCTTTGAGACATTGTTTGTCTTGCCTTGAATACTGGGTCCTCTGTTCCAAGCTGTGACAGATGGAGCATCATCAACACATACTATACTTACTTACATATGCTTAAATATTGATGTGAAATCCAGTTTGTTGTAGAAAAAGGATTGTCTTTCTGTAGTTATATGGTAAAATACCAAATTAATTACAAAATTAACAATAATAACCATTTATTTAATTCATGTACCAGTAATTTTATTTTAGTTAGTCTTTGGTTGTAGTGTTTATTGCACACAAGTAGCACATGTTTCACACTTTCCACTCGAATGCATGTCTCAAAATTTCCAGATGCATGCATTCTATGGGGGTGTAGATGTACATTTAACTTTGAATGATCTAATCTAAGTCTCGCAAAGTTGTTGCGTGACTTAGATTTTTCTCTTTTGCTTTTTTCCTGATGGCATTTCCTTCCTCCACATTCTGCTTTATCTTAAACAATTGTCTGTCTTTGTTTCTATTATCCCATAAACTCCACCACTGCTTCATACCTTTGTTCAGTATGTAGATTTATTTTCCACTTGGCTTACTGGTACTGCATCTATTAAAAATCTGCTACTGGGATTAAAAGATTTTATATTTGTGTAGAACAGGTGTCAAAGCATTGTTGTTTTTATCCTGTATTAAGGTAAAGATGCATAAAGTAGTGACATAACAGATGGAAAAGCCCTTCAGTAATTTCTGGAATCTGAGACCAACTTCAGCTTGTGTTTGAATAGAGGTTTGGTAGGCTATTTGGAAAATAGACATGAAAAATATCAGCTCTGCTGCTGCCATCAACACCTTTGCTTAACGATGTTGGTGCATGGTTTGTATGAGTACAGTCAAATTTCTTTGACTGTGAAAAACTGTATGTGCTTTCTTTCATCCTTCTGACATGGAGCTCGTATGCCTGGCTGTGCGTTTCCTGGACGGAGCAGCCAGTGGAGCTGGTTTACAGTTGCCCTTTCTATCTCTGCTTCTTTGTAGATGTCTACTTCTGTCATCTTGAACCACAGTTTGTCTTTGTTTCTTTGTGTTAAAATTTTGATTTCCTACAATGTCGCTAAAAGCATGCTTGGTGTGAGGGATTGCTAAATCAACTTGTTTTCCTTAAATATAACACTTTTAACCAATCTAAGTGTATGATCTGGTTGAATAGTCAATGTAAAGTGCCTTGAGATTACATATGTTGTGAATTGGCGCTATATACATAAATGCTGTATACATGAAAAGCACGTATACAGCAGGTGGGGCAAACTCAGTCATAAACAATCAAGAAAATAGATGAAATAGTGATCCTTATTGAGCTTCTGCGCTGCAACTTTAACATAATCATTGTCCGACCTAGTAGGGGTGTCACTTTGTCACTTGGAGTGAGCTGAACCACCTACAGCTCAACGTGACAAAGACTAAGGAGCTCATAGTGGATCTGAGGAGGACAAAAACACCTGTGACCCCTGTTTCCATCCAAGGGGTTCCTGTTGATACTGTGGAGGAGTATAAGTACCTGGGAGTGCACTTTAACAATAAGTTGGACTGGACTAGAAACACTGAGGTGATCTACAAAAAGGGCCAAAGCCGACTATTCTTCCTGAGGAGGCTGAAGTCCTTTAACATCTGTGGGGCGATGCTGAGGATGTTTTATGAGTCTGTTGTTGCTAGCACGCTCTTCTTTGCTGTCACATGCTGGGGCAGTGGGCTGAGGGTCGCTGACAACAACAGACTGAACAAACTGATCAAGAGGGCCGGTGATGTTGTGGGGGAGCAGCTGGACACTCTGACCAACGTGGCAGAGAGGAGGATGCTGTCCAGGTTTCAGTCCATCTTAGACAATGACTCACATTCTCTCCACGACACACTGGTCCAGCAGACGAGCTCCTTCAGCAGAAGACTCCTCCTACCCAGATGCACCACAAAACGCCACAGGAAATCATTCCTACCTGTGGTCATCAACCTCTATAACGCCTTCCTTAAGTGATTCAGACACCCCTCCTCTGTAATTGACATTTATGCACTATTTTTGCACGTCACGTATCACTTTACTTGGACCTATCACTTTACTTGGATTTAGTTTTACATATATATATATATATATAGCGTGTAACAAAAGTAATTTCCCTCTGGGATTATTAAAGTATTTCTGATTCTGATTCTAAACACGTTATTGAATCAAATATTATTCATGCTGTCATGTTTTGTTTTGGAACACAGGCCCTACTGGCTGTGTTTTATAACAACCAATGAAAGTGTGAATTGAGCTCAAACCATGGTCAAACAGATAATCCTGCAACTATATGGAATACATTCTGCATAACTTCCTTTTGGAATATAAGATTTTATTAACAAAAATCATTCAGCTCCAAGTCAAATATATTTTAATAAAAGCCTTTATATTTCAGTAACTAGCTCTAATGAGCGCTTGTTTAAAAGCATGATGGATAGGCTGGTAATGAAGTGAGGCTTTGTAGCCATGTCAGCTGCTTTTTTACTTTTATTAATCTGACCCAGGGAAATGTGGAACACTGTTTCAATTAGTGGGGCACAACAACAGAAGTGAAAAAGAAATCTGCACAGATTGGGATCTGCTACCCTGTGCATAGGAAGAGCCTCTAGAACACTGCACTTTTCATGAAAGTCCAAATAAATGAAAACTAAACTTCTAATAGAAAAATAACCTGATTTTAGAAAGAATGAGAAATAATTCTACCATAAATTAAAAAAAGAATACTAAATAGTGTAAATACTGTGTAAAGTTTATTTTTATTGGTAATGTATAAACATTTAGATATGTCAAACATGTCAAATTAGCTGCATTCAAATTGTTTTTTTTTATTGTTTTTTTTTTATGTAAATTGTTCTTATCTGAAGCAGCACTACAAAGAAGAAACTGGACCTTTTGACGAACTAAACAGTTATGCAAACATTGTTGAATAGTGAATAACATAAAAGTACTTTAATCACTCTCTACTGATTTTGATTGGTAAACTGACTTCTAACCATGCATGCTCTATAATTTCTTCTTAACGCAGCTGTAACTCTAATTTGTGTTGCTTTAGCTGCCTCTGTTTCTATTTTGCATGTAAATGAGTTTGCTCTCTTTGATGTGTGTTTAAAAGAATTTGTGAGGTTTTTCTTTGGCAAGCAAAACAAATCTCTGAGACATTCCTGAACCCACCCCAATTTCTTCCAGTATACAAGTGGCAGCTACATCTTTGTGATTGCTGCCAAATTAACAAATGACTGTAATGTATCATGGAGGTGTAACCCCGATAAAATTGCTTTAATTTCTTACCGAATTTGGGCCTTTTGTAATTTGTGCTGCTAATTATTTCCCTAAATCTAGGCAAGCAAATGAATGCCTGTTTTGAAAACAAATTCCTAGCATGCTGTTTATGCCATCATTGCAAATAATTAAAATTCTATATATAAGCATATATGTAAGCCTCAGGTTAGGGTGATGGTCCCTGAATATGCAGAGGGGAAGTCAAAAGTCTTTAAATTCCCATGAGAGAAAAGCATCTTTTGTGATGTTGAAAAAACCAAGAAGGATAAAGTCAATACTTGCATGATGATTGATGCCACCTGTTAATAAATACATTGATCTACAGTAAATGTTACTCTATTGGATGCAGCAAAGTGATGACTGCTCCTACTGCCACAAAGCTCTGGTGCAGTTTTTTTTTTATCCCTAGTTCTTTATGCAAACTGATTGCATGTTCTAGATAAGGGTTAAGCAATAAAAAATCAGTGGAGTCTGAATAAAGAAAATCAAAAACAAGTAAAGGTCCAGAGACATTTTTACAGTAATAATGATCCATTACTTTAAACAGCATTTAAGACTGAAATAAAATGCAGGTGTTTATGCATCCATGTTATACATTCAATTTTTAAATAAAAAAGCAGGACGTTTTTCAATTTTTAAATTTAACTTGTTTTTTAATTTAGAGAAAAACAATCTTTGACTCACTAATTTTATAAAACATTTGAACTGAACTTTTTTTTTTCTTTCTTTTTTTCTGTCTTAATGTTGGCAGTGGGCTTTCTGCTGCCCTGCAAGGCTTT
>NW_015151248.1:66291-69483 GCF_000732505.1 Cyprinodon variegatus | reverse complement strand
TCCCTGTTTCTGTCTCACAGGAACCCTGTCTCTTCGTGAAGCTCTGGATGAGCTTAACCTCCTGTCTCTTCGTGAAGCTCTGGATGAGCTTAACCTCCTGTCTCCTTGTGAAGCTCTGGATGAGCTTAACCTCCTGTCTCCTCGTGAAGCTCTGGATGAGCTTAACCTCCTGTCTCCTCGTGAAGCCCTGGAAGAGCTGCCTCACTGGTGAACTGTCTCTGGCCTGCAGCTCTGGGAGAACTGCATCATAGGAAACCAGTCTTCTGCCAGAAGCTCTAGACGAGCTTAACCTGCTGTCTGCCCTGGTGAGCCAACCCGAGGATTCCTACATGGTTGGACCTGACGACTTCTATGTGGAGTTCCCCTAGAGGTTCCCAGCTGATAGCTGGAAACTCAGCCTGAGAAAGCCTTCGTGTGTTCCCTGATGTTCTCTGCAGTGAGCTGGAGGCTCAAACCCAGGTCTGCCAGGCCAAGCCTGAAGCTAAACGCTTAGCCTCACTTAGACTCTGCTACCAACTATCTCCTTTTCCCTGCACGGACCCCAGAGAACCAGTCCCCTGCCTGTATAGTTCCTGTATTATCCAAGTGCTTGGTCTTTTAATAAACTCTTTGGACTTTACCAGTGTCTCCGTGGTGTTCTGCATACTTGGGTTACCTTAGAGAACCCATCATGACAAGGCCTTAATGCTCAATTCTGATTATTTTGCGTCGTCGTTGACGCAAAATAATCCAAGTATTTGCGACTTGTACGTGATCTCCTGTGTGATCTGCATTCATACAACTAAAGTGTCCCGCATGCGCAGTAGAGGATGCAATGATGTCACAAGTGAGGGTGTTCTGTGTTAACGGAAGTAATCATAGGTGGTAGCGTTGGAGCGTATCTTTCATTTCTTTCCCAGCCTCAGCCAGTTCATCAACAAGACTATTTTTCAAGAAGGTTGAAAATAAAGACTGCTCTCTGTAATATCATTCTCCATGTTTTTTGTTCTTCCTGCTTGTGCATAACAAGAAACAAAATAGGGACCTTTGTTAATCATTAATGATATTCAGGTTTTATGAATGCAAGCTGGCCGTTCAAACACAGGTTGCATCTGAAAAGATCAGATACGATTCAGGACCACAGAGCCAAGTGGCCTGGGCCACATTGGTAAAAATTGGATCTATATTGTTCAGACCGTCATGAAAAGATCAGATACAGGTCGCATATGTGCCAAAAATCAGATTTGGGTCACTTCAGGCTGATGTGTGAATGTAGCCTTAGGTTGAATTAGCCCTCCCAAATTTGCAGTGTATTACTTATCTAAATAAAGGTTATACATTTTTGATATGAATTTCTATTAGACCTCCAATTTTTTACTTTTTTTTTTTTTTTTACAGCAAAAGCAAATTTAATGTTGGCTTCAAAAATTCAATATTTATATGTACTGAGTGTTTAAATTATCTACAGTGCAATTAAATGCATCTATGTACGGTTTAATAGAGGAAATAACAAAGCAAAAAAATCAACACAAGGACCATAAAAGTATGTTTATAAGCAATCGCGATTCTAGACCAACATTAACGAAGGGGCCAGGATAGGGCGAGTGTTTTTTTTTTGTTTGTTTTTATGTTTTTTGGGGCATACAGAATAAAGAAAGGAAGCACAGAACAGGACTGCAGTTAAGTATTGCAAAATAAAGTAAAAAAAAAACACATTGGAGTCAGTCATAGTTCACTCACTGATATGGCGAGGGTTGTTGCAGAAAGGCTAACTTTAGCCCTGGCTGCGGTTTCCACGGCCCTCTGAACATCTGAACTTTTTTTTAAATTACACACTAAATCAGTAAATTTGCCATAAGTAATTTTCTCCCCTCAAATGATCCTAAAACGTACTTTTGTAGAAAAATGGAAACAAAAAAGTGAACTTTTAACTTAATACTCTGAGCTCTGTGAGTGCTAACCTGGAAGCTGCTAGTGCCGTAGTGCATGCTGGGATAGCATACGCCACTTGAGCAGCAGAAGCATCAGGTTTACATGCAAAGTCCAAAAAGTCCCAGATCTCTAGAATCATAATGGATAAGTCCGAACCTTTCAGAACCAAACTGCTGAAAAACAGACCTTTTGTAACACTGTTGAGTTAAAGAACTTATAGACCCAGACTGGATAAGAAAGCCTGAATGTACCATTATTTAGTAGCTGCATCTATGGCGCTTTGTGAAAACTTATTTCTTATGATGAGATGTTAAAAGCTATAAATAGATTCCAGGTTAACGTCGGAGCAGTGATTATTCTCAGCTGTGCTGCGAATTACTGCCTTATCCTATAAGCTTTGTTGGGGTGAATTTAAAATGAAGCATTTTTTTAAGTCAGAAGGCGGGTAAGAAAAAATAAAACAAGCTAAAAAATGTGTTTTTGTTTTATCCTTAAAACACGCTTCATGCTTTCCATTTGTTACCAGTTCCGATTAGTCAGCAGCAGCAGTTATTAACCGTGCTACTTTTTAAGAATTAGAAAGTTGACACAAGAGCAGAATACATCGCTGTTGTTACATGATGAGCTGACTCCAGAGTGCCTATCCTCACAAATGAATTGACTTTGATAGGAAAAATCACTGGAGTGTCCCAGTCACACTATCTGCCTTTGTAAATGAAATGGAGCTTAGCGTGGCTTATGTGTCTCCGCTACTCCACTGCATAATAGACTCTCCATATGAGAGCCCATAAAGTCGTGGTTATATAATGGCAAGGTTCAGAAAAAAAATGAAAAGCAATAAATTTACCGACAGCTGTCAGAAGTTGGGGCCATGAAAAGTAGAAGTAAGGTCAACGAAGTGTAGAATGACGTCCTGTCAAAGAGCACCAGTAGCCCTGAGTCTGGACAGCTGTGGCAGAAAGTGATAAATTGAACATTGCTATATTACACTCAGAATCACCTTGTAGTTCAAATCTTCAAGTTCCCAAAGCCAAGTGTGACACAGGCTACATATCAGACGCTAGATCAGACTGATATATTGGACACAGATACCCACCAAAATTAAATATCATTTTTATCTTCAAAAAATAAAGCCAGACAGTTTTGTTTAATTTACAATGCTTCATACACCTCAAACAAGCTTTGTTACATTAAAATAACAAACTGCAGGAGCTTTGCTTTGCAGTTTATTGATGAGTTCATGAATCCAATGAGTTGCTCATTACCAGGGCTTTTCCAAAC
>NW_015151248.1:60754-65176 GCF_000732505.1 Cyprinodon variegatus | reverse complement strand
GCGTTAAAAAAAAATTCGGCGTTATTGTCTAAAGCAGATAACGCGTTAATAACAATTTAAAACTGACAGCCTTAATTTATATCTCATGTAATAAATACCCCATATAAATGCTTATATGTTATGGTTCAGTTAAATTAATTTGGAAATTAATTAATTGGCGTAATGGGTATTAATCAGTTTCAATTCAACAAATTATCCTGAACAGATGCATTTGTGCAAAAAATACCAGATGATTTAATGTCACAAAATACCAGCAGAAGGAATCCAGAGCCAGGTTTTTGTCCAGACATGAACACTGATCATTTAAAAACATGTTAACATTAACTCAGATCATACATGTGAGAACAGGTTTGGACATCACAGATCACTAACACGGATTCTGAATCCTACCTAATAAAAGCTTGTGATGAATGTAGACGAAAGAAAACCTCTCAGTTTGGTAAAGGGAGAAATAAAGGTGTAAAAAACAGAAACAACACATAGGGTGGATCAGTCCCATGCTGGGAAGGTAAGGTGTTTGTGAATGATCTGTCTCCTGCTCTATATATCACTGAGACAGCCACAGATATAGTCAGAGCCTTCCCACTTAATTACATATTCACTCACAGTTTTCAAGCAGAACTACACACTTTCCTATACACTGACACAAACCTTGTCTCCTTCCATCTCCCACAATATTGCTTCAGTTCTGTGCAATATCTAAGCCTTTCCTGTTCATTCTCTGCTACACCCACAAGGGCTCGCACACATATACATTTCAATTAAGCCTTAGCCTGGCATGATGAATGTGGGTGCCTTTTAATTTCAATTATAGCTCCTGTTTAGCTAGCAAGAAATATGTGATGTGCTATTGCAACATCCCCAAAACAATTGTTCAAAATTACAACTCATAAAAAGAACCAGAGCGGCCATATGTAGCAAGGCTAGAGCTGCCATTCACACACAGCAGCAAACACACACGCAAAGTAATACACATGCTAAAACATGAACAGCAAGAAAAAAAAGGTTAGCTAATTTAGCTCTTGTCTGGACACATTTTTCACCCCCCTCTTGCTGACGGCTTTTCTACAACCTATTTAAGAATTTCTGCAGGGCGGCACAACCATGTGTGGAAACTAATAATTACTTCCCCAAATGGAAGACTTGTTTATTCATTTATAAGTAAAAGGTGTCACACATGAGAAATGAGCAGTGGAGGCAATAATTATCTCACGGGATCCAGCTAAAATTAATTTATCCTAGGCCCTACTCATGTCGGCTCACGTCAGGAGACGCCGTACAATTTGAGCTTTGTAACCTACTTCCATAAATGACTTATCTAAAGCTTTTGTTAAATTCACAGGCACCATGTTTGCTCAGCATATATTTTCTGCACATATTTAGACTTTAATTCCTTACCAGGATAGTTTTCTGTTTTTAAAACACTGTGCGCAGTTTTGCTCTTAATTAAATCATTTCCAACTATGGAGGGAATTTTGTTCCATTGTTCTGCAACCAACGTCTCAGATTGTAAATGGACATTTGAAAAAAATGCATTATAGAAATACATTTTCTTTTTGAAAAACAGACTTACAGCTCCGGCAGTCTAGGGGGTGTAAGTGTCATGCTCTTGGCACTGATGACTGGCTTAATTAATAATTCCACCTGTCCAACTCTGCCTGGTTACTGCTCATCTGATCCTTCTGCTCCTGCCTCTATTTAAGGCGATTGCATCCAGTTATCAGGGCCAGATTACTCTCATTCTCAGAGGCCAGTGGTGAGAGGGTTTTTTTTTTTTTTTTAAATACCTGAGTGTTTCTAATTTCCTGATCCTGACCTGTTCTGCCTCTCAACTACTGAGCCTCCCTGTTCCTGTCTGAATGGTTTGCCTGAACTGTCATCGGACTCCTGGACGTCTAAGCTTTCCTGCTCTGATTTCCCTGACCTGGCTTCGGACTCCTGGACCTCTGAGCCTTCCTGTTCTGATCTGTTTACCTGACTTGACTTCGGACTTGTTCTCTGTTCTCCTGCTGCATCTTTTTGACATCCCACCGGCTAGATCCTACCTTGTTCTCAGGACAGGGGCTGAACTGTTAAAACCAGGTTAGTGACTCATGTGTTTATATCATCCTATTAGATTTACGTGGTCACTAACCTGTGATTCCTTTTACAGAGTTATCTGTGATAGACGCCCTGGCCACTGCTACTCCGATCATCTGTCTCTTAAATAAACACTTTTTTATTATTCTACTGTTTGTCTTGACTGGAATACTGGGTCCCTCTGTTCTGAGTCGTGACAGTAAAGCGGGGTACACCCTGGACATGTCACCAGTTTTTTTTTTTTTTTTGTGTCCTGTCTAGCCAATATAGCTTTGGAAGTAGATGTCCAAAACCTAGCTGATAGCCCAACAGCTTTGCTTTGATGAGTAGAGCATTGTGACTGTTGCCATAATGTTCAGCTTGATACTTGTATATTAGCTTTATAGAAAACTATTTTGAGTAAAACCGTATACAATGGACTTGTAAAAGGAGGTGAGTTAGAAAGATGGGATAAGAAGTAATGGGTGAGAGAGAGAGATAGAGACAGGAAAACATGCATAAAAAGAGAAAATAAAAATGCAGCAAAGATAGACAATACAGGAAGAGGATAGAGTAACTCCTAGAAGTTTCCACACCTGTATGGGATGAAAGGGAAAGAAACAGTAAACAAAACAACAGCACAAAGAAGACAACAGAAAACCAAAGTAAAAATCCAGAAAAAAGCTTCAAGAGCAGTGGGTATCGTTTAAATATCCATGTGAGTCAAAACCTATGGTAATTACAAAATATTATTCAATTCAATTCATTTTATTAATATAGCGCCAATTCAATGCAAATATCAAAACAGATATATGAAGGCACTTTACAGAGAAAATTCAACCAGATCATCTAGTCAGATGGTTGAAAGTTTTCTATCTAAGGAAAACCAGCAGATTGAATTGACTTAGTTCCTTACACCAAGCATGCTTATTGCGACAGTAGAGAGGAAAACTGACTGAGTTTCAAGGAAGCAGAATCAAAAAGAAGCAGAGATACAAAAGGCGAATGACAGGCGGCCCCGACAATGAAACACACAGCCAGGCAGACAAGCTCCATGTCAGAGGATGAAAGAGAGCACATACAGTTAGTCACAGTCAGAGAAACAGGATTGCATTAAAAAACAGGTCAAGCTCCAACATCCATAAACAAAACTGTTGATGGAAGTGGCAGAGCTATTATTTCTCTCTAGGATGGAGTCACACCCAAACATAACAGACCAGATGAAGCTACTATAACAAGAAAAAGCAGAGAGATCACAACGTTAGAGATTAAACTAACAAATACTGAAGAATGGGAGAATAGAGATAGAATGAAGCTGAATGATGAAAAGGGGTCCTCCAGCAGTTAGAGCCTATAGTAGCATAAGTATAGAGATTGCTCAGGATAACCTGAGTCACTCTAACTATAAGCTTTATAAAAAAAAAAGGAAAGTTTGAAGCAGTGTTAATTTCGTCAGCTTTTTTTAAATTTAGTCTTAGTCACAATGACAAAAATCTATTTTAGTCTTAGTCATATTTAGTCATTGCCTTCCTGATTTATTTTTAGTCTTAGTCTAAGTCTGGTCTCTTGAGCTATGAGTATAAGCCCTCTGCTGCTACTGACTGAGTGTTGCGAGCCACTGTTGGACAGGCGCCGTGTAAGGACAAACAGCGCAACAACGCGTAATCTTCTATTAAGCTCAAGAAACCCTTATATTAACAATTACAAATTAATCATAAACAATTATATTTATTAATGTCCATTCGTCAATGGATCGTAAATTTCGTCTGGTCTTAGTCTCTTTGACGAAAATCTTTTTTTTTTATTTTCGTCATATTTTTATTTTCTGGAAACAATTGTTGTCTGTTATCATCTCGTCATTGTCACGGGAAAAAGGGGTGTTGAAAAAATATTTTCGTCATCATCATGGTTGAAGAAATTAACACCAGTTTGAAGCCCTGTCATGAATCAGGACAGAAGAACCGCGTATTCAGGCAAGACAGACATTAGGATTATTCAAAAGATGTTTATTGAAAATAGGCAGATCTGTGAATACCTGGAACCAAACTCTTGTAATATGCATAGGCTTCTTCATAATGAAAGTATGTCTAATTGAGCTGTGGGCAACCGCAGACTCGCCCTACAGAGCCTTAACCAATGAACAGGCAATCTTGGCCCTAGATATCTAGAGGCCCGCCACATCACTGGGACAAAAGATGGGCATACACAGGGATGGCCTCACCCACCAGAGAAGGGAAGACAAGACCACCCTGAGTGCAATGTCTGAAGGGCAAAACCCTAAAGGATTTAGACAGCGCCCACTAGAGAACTGTCTGTGTGCCAGCAGCAGAGATGGGAAGTAACGAAGTACAAATACTTCGTTAC
>NW_015151248.1:44989-60402 GCF_000732505.1 Cyprinodon variegatus | reverse complement strand
TTTAAGTAAATTTACAAGCCTGTACTTTGTTACTTTTACTTGAGTAAAGAAGTTTAATCAGTACTTACACTTTTACCAGAGTATTTTTTAACACAAGTATCTGTACTTTTACTCAAGTACGGAAAGTGAGTACTTTTGCCATCTCTGGCCAGCAGACACAGGCACCTTTCACTGTGAAGGGGCATAAAAAAGGGGGAGGAGGAAGGTCCTGCTCATACTTGGCAAATACCCAACATGACATGTAGACAGAAATAACTTTACATTCACCCAGTAACATTCACACAATACCACTCTTACACCCATACGGACATATACAAGCCCTCAATGGAGACGCACACAGAGGCAGACATTAAACATAGTCTTACTCTCCTCATACATACACTATTCTCTTAGGTCTGAAGGCCAATACCTCTAAAGCAGTGGTCTCCAACCCTGGTCCTCACGATCTACTGTCCTACAGATTTTAGATGCATCCCTGCTTTAACACAGCTGAATCAAATGATTGATTACCTTTTCAAGCCATTCATTTGATTCAGCTGTGTTGAAGCAGGGATGCATCTAAAATCTGTAGGACAGTAGATCTTGAGGACCAGGGTTGGAGACCACTGATCTAGGGGGAACAGGCCCACAGATCCATGATGTCATCCCAACCCCCCAATGTTTGAAGGCGGCAGACAAAAAACAAACAAGAGTGGCCGGAACTGGCCTCTACCATAGGCGTGTCTTCAGTCCACCACGCTGAAGGGTGGACAACACAGAGACAGCAACACAGAGACGGCGCCACGAACTGCATCACCATGCAGCCCACTATCAACTATAATTGATTTTTAATATTCAAAATTACACTCTCTTATCAGTTTCAGCCATTTAATTGATGTTTTAATAGATTTTTTAACCTTTATTTAGCCAGATAAAATAACCCATTAGACTGAGGTCTTTTCTTCACAGGAGGCACACAGAGCATCAAAAGGAAATATTATTTCGAATTTTCCAATAAAATGCAGGAAATTACATGCTTGCATAAAACAATTAATGCAATATTTTATAAAATATACCAAAGTATATTTAAAACAAGTTGACTTTTAAAAAGGGTGATTTCACAGGTTAAGAGTTTTTTTAAGTGACTGGCACTGTTTGGTGGATGCCTTTTGCCTTTAATGAGAAAAGGAACGTTTAGAATTAGATGTTTTAGTTAAGCTTATTCCATTTTTCAGAGGGTGCCAGGTAGCAGTAGAAGAATGATTAAATACATGGTTTACTAACTCTGCCAGAAGATCAGGAACTTCCCAATGGATAAAATGACATGATGTAGAACAAAATGATGCTAATAAATACGAATATTACTAAATGACCAGTGCTTTCAATAACTTCTTTTACAAAATGAAACATTATATAAATTAATTACAAGTAATTTATTTAATAAAGAAAGACTCAAAACAACAGATTGAAGAATTTATTTCTGTTTTACAGTCCTACTCATTATTAGTTATTTTAAAAAAAAAATGCATACAGCAAAAAGATGTATCTGTAAATTGTACTTGAGGTTGACCCAGAATTCATTTCCTATTATTTGGTCTTTTTTCTGTCAGTCCAGGAAAGAAAGCAACGTGATGCAAGTGTTTATCTTAATACATACACAGCTGTGCGTCTATTTCAAATATTTCAAACAGCAGGTAGGTCATTCATTTAGCTTTCCTAAATAGTTTAAAAAAAGCATAACTATACCTATATAAAACTGATGCCTTTTGTTGCACAGTGGTGCGGGAAACTGTCCAACAGTGGAGTTTTTTTTCTTTTTTTTTACAGTCTCACATCACCAGCATTGTCTCCAGGGGGATGTCCTCCAACATACCATACCGTATCAAACGGTTGATGGTTAAGTCCTACCACATAGTCATAGTGCGTGAAATAAGGGGGTGTGTTGCAGGTGATTTACAAAGATTGCGGTACAAATGTTATGATGTACGACCAGCATGGTGCAGTGGCAATTTCTCATTGAATACTGGGAAGGCTAAACCATTCCTGTATATTTTGTAAATTATTTTAGTAAAATATTCATTGTTAAGCTTCATATATGTAGCTTTTAACGGAATTAAATATGCACTAAAATATGTTTGATTTCATAAGTATGTTTCACTTTAATCAGCAGTTTATTCCACTCTCGGATGCGATATCCCCGCAGGAGGCTGCCTGTCAGTCTGTTGAAGGTTGAACCTCCAGGGTCAGGTCATTCGATGCTGACTGGCTGAACACCCTAAGAGATTTAACTGAAAACAGCCAGACAGTGGGAGGTTTTCCTCATGAGACTCAGACGACAGAAAAAAGTGTTCATTCAGTCAGAACAGTCATGTGCTGAACTCTTGGCATGGTTTCTGGATTTTTTTTTTTAAATTTCAGATCATTTCACAACAGTTATTTTCACCTGTTGTAGTAATGTGTGTTGTGTGTTTCAACGTTTGTCAATGCAATATGTTGTGTTTGGATTTAATTAACACCATTGATCCTGCCCTGTTTCAGGGAGCAGAAATGGTATGGTTCCAGCCCATTAAAATGAGCAGATTACTGGTATTACTGGCAGTTTGAAAGAAAGATAAGGCTCTAGGCCAAGTAGTTGGAGGTAATAAGGATAATTATATAAACTATGAGAATTATATAAATTATAAGGTTCATCACCATTCTCTTGTGCCACCTTTATGGCCATAATGACCACATATTTTTGTGGGCCAATTTGCACCTCACTTCCAGAGGTGCTGTAGAGGGCGTGTTGTCACATGAATGTTTACGGCAGTGAGCTGGACGCCATAAAAACACCTGCATGTGGCCTAATAAAAATGCAAGATATTTTCTACAGAGATGTAATAAGAAATAAATGGTTAATCTGCCAACCCAACATTGTCTACATATGTTGAATGTTTAGATGGGGGGTTAAAATAGTGTTACGTTGTAAAACGTTATTTTGTTGGAGTGCAGGATCTCTATAATTTCCCTGCTAGCTTGTTTTCACAGATTCAAAAAGCCATCCATTGAACATCCCAGACTTCGCCTACCACAATGTGCATAATTATTTGCTGAATCACCAAGTCAGAAGGAAGGGAGCATGGTGGACAGACTCTAGGATGAGCTAACAGATAGCGTGTTAGCTCTTAAGACCAGGAGGTTTTCTCTCAGACTGGAACATTAGTCATTGCTTTATGTTGCTATCCAAACATCGACACATTTAAATACAATGATGACACTTATCCTGGCAGGGGGGCTAGGATAAGCGTCATCTTTCTTTGTAAAGGATGCTGAAACAGTGGGCTCCAGTGGAGTTTCAGATTTGAGAAATCACTGTGCCTGTAGTAAATATTTATATTTGCATTTCCTCCACCCATTTATTCATGCAGTTTGGTCATTAGAATATGATCTTTATGTTGTTCTTCACATTAAAGGCACAGGTGTAAGAAAAAGTTTGCATGTGCCCTCTGCTGAAATGCAAAAGCAATTTGAACTTTCTTTAAGGATCTGCTCTCTGATTACATACAGATTTACAACTGTTTTAGGACACTCAAATCCTCTGAAGATCAGGCCCCAAAATTGTTGTTATTCTAATCAACAGGTAACAAGCCACATTGAATTCCGTAGGTGAATCTGGTATGTAACCTATTTATTTTATTTTATTCTATTCATTGCATTTTCCTTATTTTATTTTATGGACCTGCAAAGCACTTTGATCTCAACAGGTGTGTAAAGTTCTCCTTTGAAAAAAATTATCAACTGATTGAACTTGGGTGTCTTAAACAGTGAACAACAAAATACTCTACCTACCTAATGATCTAGATGATTTTTCATCGGTAGATAAGTAGATTAAAACTAACCTAGTGTAGCAGATCAGACCTATAACGGAGCCTTTTGTGCCAAGACTGGATTATTGTCTGATGTGCAGCTTTTAGTAAATGACGATCTGTTAAAAGTTGAGACAATAGATTATTAAAATTTCTTCCTGAAGAGTAACTAAAAGGAAATACAATAAATATGAAAGGACTCAAAAAATAGGACCCACAATTCAGGTAGATAGAACAGGTTAGCATTAAGTTCAACTCTTAATTGACTGCTACTGGATTGCGAGGCTTGTCAGCTGAGACAGACTTACTGGATTCTCTGTAGAGATAGACACTCAGGTTAGTGACCACTGGACTCAGACGGAGAACAATAACGAGTATGAGAGTCACTAGCCTGGTTCTTAATTCTGTTTGTGTCCAGAGGAAGGAGTGAGAACCAGTCATATGACTTGTTCATAGCTTGCGGCAGGAACCACCCAGAGAGTTCCAGGAGTGAGGCAGAGCAGACTGCTGAGTGGAAACCAGCAGACGCAGAAGAGTCCAAGGCAGAATTCCAGAGCAGGTGACAAGGGAAAAATGTCAAGACAAGAAGATCAGAGAGACGCAGAGGTACCAAAGGAACAATCCAAGCCGAGAACAGGGAACAGATCCAAGGTTGTTAACAGGCACAGTCCAAAGAGCAGTCCGAACTCAGGAGCAGGCAAAAAGAGACTGGAACAGGGGCGAGCCAAAACTGAGGAATCCAGAGGCAGAAACAGGTCAGTATCAGGCAGTCAAATCACATCAGGGATCACACTCGAATAATCTGGCACTGATGGCTGGGAACAGGCAGCATAAACAGGAGCTAGATCAGGTGGAGCAGATGGGGGCAGATGAAAACTGGGTGGAGCTAAGTAGGTGGAAGGAATGGACTGTTAATCCAGTCATCAGTGCCAAGATCATGACATTATTGAAACCAAAGACACAGAAATTCAGGAATCCTGCTTTTGCTATACATTTTTTAATCATGTGTTTAAAATCATATTTAAAAGACTCAACATGGACTGTGTCTTACTACTGCAGCTTATGGTGTGTACCTGTCACCATAAAAGATATTGAGATTAGACTGAGAGCTACACATTTGGAAAGTAAAATAGAAGGACAGAGTAACAACAATAAAAATTGGGGACAAGTCAGCAAGGGAAACAAAGCCAAACGGAGAAAGATATCGGCTGAAAGAGAAACAGAGACACCCAACGGTTGAAAAGAAAATGAGATGTCAACAGTAGCTATTAAACCACTTTATAATGCAGGGGTGCCACCTGACAAAACCTTCAGAAGCAGGCAAATGGCTGAAAATAGGTCACAGTCACAGAGTGATAGTCACACTCACAGTGTGTGCCATCACCTAAGGAGTCAATTACAGAAAGCTTGAATAAATAAGTCCTCTTGCACTCTCTCTCTGTATAAAACAAACACATTCAAAGCATCCACACATATCCACACCTACACACACACCTCTGGAGTGAATCAGAAGATGAATTGCCCAAACTAGACAAATGCTTGAGGATGAAGGATCTCTTAGGGTAGGTTCTGCAGTTTCTAACCAACAGTGGTGGGGGTCTCACATGTACTTAATCGCTTTCTCTGCTTATAAACCACTTTCACCACTACTCTGTTTATGTTTCATTATTGCAGTTTGCCGTTTGCTTTGTTGTTTTAAATCTGGCACTGATGGCAGATTTAAAATGCATTTTAAAATAACTAAAAATAAGACTAATTGCAGATTCTTCTTAATTTTTTTTATCTAACTCAAACTAAAACATACACTGATATTCAACTTTACTTGGGGGCTTTCATTTTCTATTGCTTAAACCAATTTCATTGTATGATTTTTTTAAGTCAGATGAAGCTTTTTTAAGAGTTGTATTATCCTAATCTTAATCATTGTATTAGAGCAACAATTGTAACTCAAATCAGTTCAAATCATTAAATTAAATTTTTTTATTATTCCAATTCAGAACGCAATATCTCAAGACACTTTACAGAAACATTACGGTCTGACTTCTATCAAGGAAAACCAGTTGATTGTCATAGGCATGCTCCTCAAGGATGAGTCTGCAGCAGCAATTTGGGCATGCATTTTATTGTTGATTCTTCAGCAATCCCTCAAACTAAGCATGCATAGAGCAACAGGAGAGTGGAAAAACTCAATTTTAATAGAAAGAAAACTCCAGCAGAATCAGGCTCGGTGAGAGCGTCCTTCTAGTGGGTTTCAAGGACATAGAAGCAGACATAGAAATAAAGCAGATAAACAAAAGGAAGCAGAGATGGAAAAAAAAGTAACTGTTAACTAGCTCCACAGGTTTCTCTGCCCAGGAAACACACGGCCATGCAGGCGAGCTGTGAGCCAGCTCCTATGACAGAGGATGAAAGAAAACATATACAGTTATTCACATTAAAAGAAATGGGACTACACTGAAAAATAGGCCAAGCTCCAACATCTATAAACAAAGGTGTTAATGACAAAAGGCCAGCTGATATGTAATTCCAGGATGGAGGACACCAGATGAAGCAGAAAAGGAAAAAAAAATCAGGGCGAACAGGTTTAATATCTAGTTTACAAAGTAGTTTATTTAGCATTAAAATATCTAGTTCCTTATATCTTATAGCTTATATCATTTAAACATTCTCCTCCAAATAAAATATTTATTTTACTAAATGTTTAGCTATTAAACAAAATATTTTCAAACTAAATCTTTCACTTGATTTCTAAATAATTATTTAACAAGCTCAATATTCAGCACTGTCCTTAATATTTAGTTAGAATGCTGAATATTAAGTTAGAACTGGAGAGACTCACAATATTAGAAAGATTTTGGTGACATGAATTAAATAAGTTGTTTGGCACTCAGACCCCGGCAGAAGGCTTTGATGCCTTGAATGAAATGGGCTTATATGATCAAAGAATAACAGTATTCTTCCCCCAAGGGCCTGGACACTGGTGGTAAAAAATGTTGCCTCTCTATGCAGGTCACTCGTTCTACCCCTGTGCCAACACCACACTTAACAAGTGTCTGTTGTGTTATAGTATGCTAATCATATTGTCAACATTTTCTCCAAACAAACCATACCAGTGAAACTCAAACCCATCAACACACAAAGGCCGGTTCATCCCAACTACAGAACACTGTAAACCAAAGCTGAGTGACATTGTTTTTGAAGTCCTGCTCTGTGATTTACAAACACATGGGCAGCACAGCAGGGCCAACAGCTCTAAGTAATTTTCAATTGTACACTTGCACCTCAAAAACAATGGACATACCTTTGATGATCAAAATGTTTGATTTTTGACAGAGAGGATAGATGGTTTGAAAGAGGGGTGAAGGAAGCCATCTGCTTTATAAGGGAAAAGCCATCACTGAACACAGGGGGGGGGGGGGTTGTTTCAGCTTTTAAGCATTAACAATCCGGTACTGGAGCTACTTCCAAAGATATTACACAAGCATGCTTACTATGATTCAAATGGCAAAAAATACAAAACACCAAAAGACTGCAATGGTCAAGAACAACAGTGGGTGGGTCTTTGATTTGCATTTGACTTGAAAATGTGCTTACAGTAGGGAGATGGGGCTTTAGGTGTTTAAAAAAATCAGTACACCAACTACGGGTTGCTCTAGTGCAGGGATCAGGAAGCTAAACTGTTCAAAGAGCCATAGTGGACCAAAAAAAGTCTTGTATGGCCACACAGGCTCTAAGTGTATTAGCCCACACATCAAAAAAGGACTATGTGGGCTTAAATATATAGTAAGCATTCATGAATAGATCTTTATTCTAGGGCAAATTTAACATATACCCCATTTACGCTACCCTTGAAAAACCGTGCCGAGACCGGTCTGAGCTCAGTAACTGAGATAACTTATCGTGTGTAAATGGAAAGCAAACTTAACTGAACTGAGCTAGACACAACCGGACCGAGCTACCTGCAGACCAGTTCCAGAGGTGGGCTCAGCTTGGTTTTTCCCGCCACCAACTGCTTGATTTCCTCCTTCCATACTGGCAGTAATACCTCAGATCGTCACTAGGAGGCGAGGAGTCGAGGAACTGAGATAGCGTGATGTGTAAACGGACGTCAGAACCGAGCTCGGCCTGGTTAACTGATCCGAGCTCGGACCGGTCTCGGCATGGTTCGGTTTTTCAAGGGTAGTGTAAATGGGGTAATAATGTGCTGTACTATATTTGGTGCTTTAAGTTTAAATTCTATTATAATATTAATGTTTTAGGTTTTGATGCATTGATGCAATTATAGAAACACAATAAAGAAATCATATTTTTTGTTATTTTTATTTTGAGGATTTGGGAAAAATATAAGAAAGTTCACATACAGTACCTGCATAAGAGTGCTACCTGTTAGATCTGTAGATGGTTTTCCATGCTTGCACCAAAACTAACAGCAGTAGTGGAATTGGAGATGCAATTCACTCCTCTAATTTATACAGAAGTTCTGGAGTTGCACTTTTTCTCTCACTCTCAACTTGGTGGTTGGCTGCATATTTAGCATGGCTTCCCTGGAAATGCCTTTCCAAATGATTATTTTTATTACTTGATAACTTCTCATTACAGAGCAAACATAAGGCAATCCTTCCATTTTTGTAATGAAAGCAAATGATGTGGTCCATTCTTCTTTGAATCCTCTGTTCTCATCAGTTACAGTGGTAGCCATTCAAAATGTCCCCACTTTTCTTGATGGGCCATTGGCTGGACCTCGGCTGGTGCCATTCGGCTGTCGTTTGACTTTGAAGGGCCATTTTGAATGTCTGCTACTGTATCTTCCTCCTTTTCCCTTTGGGATTCATGGCCCAAGACACACCTGCAGCTTTGTTTACAACAGCCACCTGCCTGGCACCACGCCATGCTAAAACATTTTTTGCAAGCTATGACGCAAGGCTACGTTGACAGAAATGTTTACAGTTATTGCTTAAATGTATTTATTATACAGATTCTTACTGCATTGGAAACACAATGAATGTTTGTTTGACCTGCTGCACACCATATTAAAACAAACAAACAAAAACATCCATCTATTTTCATTTTCATGCATTTTTTAAAAAGCTCCAGGGAGCTGCAAGGCGGGCGCATTAAAGAGCTGCATGCCGACATAACTGACAGACTCCTGGATAGGTATTGAAACATCCTCAGAAAAAATTTGCTAAAGTCAGGATGCTTCCTGTTCTGTGGTGTCTGTGTATAATAAAAAAAAAATGGAAAACCGTGATAGATTATGGCTGTAATTAAATGGATATTCCTACTATGCAGCTGCCTGTAGAAAATTAACATTAAATTTTAATGTCTTAAATCCACAATTAGGACTCAATTTGTCCATTTTCTAAGAAGGGGAAACTTAAGATGTCAAAAAAATGAAATCCTTTAGAGGTCAAGTGCTGAAATGTTTTTCTTTGTGATTTGTGATACTTATTGTCTGTTTTGGGGGAAACTACAACTTTTAAAACAAAAAAAAAATATGTCTGACAAAACTGTCACTCCCTCCTTGTCTTTCTGATTTCTTTCTCACTGACTTTCCCTACTTTGTCATATTTGTTCCCATATTTTGTCTTGCACTACATCCTCTGAAAGTGACACTTTGCCTTTGTAACCACAGTGCCGGCCGTTAGTCCCCCCTCCCCTGCAGCCATCTTCATTTGCTCCTCTTCATTGACAGCTGTCCCAAGGCATCAGTGATGAAATGACCTACAAACCTGTGACCTTCCTTCACTTCCCTCTTGTTCCTCCTGATATTGACAGCTGTCATGAAGCTCTGATGTGACAAAGTCCTATTTTGCAGTGACAACTGTGCTTATTTTAGTGGTGCAGTTTGATTGAATCCCAAAACAACATCTGCCATAAAGAGTGATGAGTCACAAAATAAACCCACAAAGCTCTCCTTTCCTTATTTCTCTTAACTGTGCATTGTTATGTCACTCTGGCATGTTTGTATTTTTCAAATGCTGAATCTCTAAGGGGTTAATTTCTATTTTTTCCCATGTTTTTATTGATTTTTACTTATGTGAAAGTGTATGAGTTAAATTTATAGTCCGTAAGACATGTCTGCCAGGTTTCACACATCCCAATCTTATTTGTCTTGTAAATTGTGATCTGTAATGAGGAGCAGGAGGAAATAATGAAAAACTGGAAGCTCATATCCTTTTGCCTGTGATGGGAGAAGATACTCTTGACATTTATAGTCTCCAGCAAGATGAAGCTAATCGACCTTAAGCAAAGAATACATTTTGTAAATGTACATTTAAAAGAAAAAATGAAATGCAGAAATTAAACTAATAAAAAAAATTCTTAACCTTAAAAAGCTTAAAAGTAACTTTGCCGTTTTCTCTCATTTATTACATTTTTTTTTATCAAAAAAATTGTAGTTTTTACGTTTCTCTATTTCTGATCAGGTTTTATCAAATGCATTCTTTCAAATTCTCACTCTCACTGTGCATTGTCTGGTTTTCATTGACCTTAGCAACATTTTCATTGGTCGGCAGTATAATAATTTTTCTCAAGGTTAAAAATTAGTAAAAATGTTTGTTTTTATTTTTGGCTGCATATTTAGCATGCCTTTTATGTTTGGATCAGAATTTTTTAAAAACAGCCTATTGTTTAAATGTGGGATGAGGTATGATTTAAAAAAAAAAATTCTGTTTAAGAACTGAAAGATTTTAAATAAAGTACAATCAATGCAGTATATGATGGATTGAGCTGAAATAAATGCAGGACCATAATGCATGAAGGAGGCAGCCTGGTGAACAAAAACAAATGGTCTCTCACAGTACAGGAAAATGAAAAAAAATTATACTAACAACCAAACCAAAGGTAACACTGTAGAGACAATGAAAAGGAGCAGAAGGTAAACAACAGTTGGAACAGAATGAGCAAAAGTAAGATTCTCACTGTCTGGCAATAAATCATACTGTCATATTTTAGGTGTTTGGACCCAAATGCAGTCAGACAAGTAGAGACTAGACAAAAAAATCATAAACAGTAATAAAACATACAAAATCTGAAGACGATACTGGAAAAAATTGCACTTGAATAAAAAATACTAAATCAAATGAGAATAAACATAGAATTTTTGACTTAAAATGACAAAAAAAAAAAAAGATGCAAATGGCAAAAGGGAAAAATAGCTTGTCAAGATTTCGACATATGACATTTTACAGGATAAAGGAAATCTTAAAACAAGACACAAAAAAACAATTTTGAGTGAAAAAAATCACTTCAAAGCAGAAGTTTTATTGCTTTATTCTCTCTACTTTTTCTCATCATAGTAGCATCTGGTCTGTCTGGCTGTGACTCCATCCTGGAGAGAAATATCAGCTGTGCTGCTTCCATCAACACCTTTGTTTCTAGATGTTGGAGCTCGGACTGTTTTTCAGTGTAGTCCTGTTTCTCTGACTGTGACTAACTGGATGTGCTCTCTTCATCCTCTGACATGGGAGCTGGCTTAAATGCTTGGTTCAAAGGTTTGTTTACGGCCCCTAAATGCACCATGTGTTGGAGGAGGGATCGGCTGAGAGACGCTGGCCGACATCAGAGTCCCAGAGTTGGGTCAACCGTTTGCTAGATCCCGCTGACCACTCAGATCATGAATATCAAATATCGAAATTCAAACAAACTTCACCGCGGTCATTAGTGACCAAGATAAGAAGATGGGCCGCTTCCTCCAGATTCTGAAAAACTACATTGTCACTGTGTCCATGTGTGCGACTAACTGAAACACACGGTCTGTCAGAGCGTCCAAACGAAAAATAATAAATTCAATACTAATAACGTTAGCATTGTTTTCAAAAACAGTTGCTAAATGCCTCAGCTCTCTGACTACACCATAGGTAGCCATGTTAGTGGTGACTGTGGCTGGTGGCTGCTAACCAACCAATGGGCAGAAGTTGAGCCCTTAAGACACACCCATCCTCATTTGCATAATGAGGCAGAAATGTAAATACGACAGGCAAAAATAAATAGCATGGAAGAAATAAGTAGGGTGAAAAAATTCAAAGGAAGAATAAATCAGACAAAAATATTGTAACATGCACATAAATAAATACTTAAAGAAATAAGTAATAAATAAATAAAGTTGAAGATTATAATGGAAAATAAATAAATAAGGTAATTATTACAAAGGTGAAAAAGGAAAGAAGCTAATTAAAAGAGATACTTAACTTCTTTCTACATTTATTTGTTTATTCTATTTCTGGGGGCAATTAATTGTATGGTTATTTATTTTGAATTATAGCAGGATTGGTCCTCCATAAAGTACAACCTCACAGACACAAACAAATTTAATTCCTGAATCAGATGTGAGGTCCAATAAACAACCTATGTTTTAATGTTTTTGCCAAATACTGTTTGATTTTTTTTTTGCTAATTATCTCTAACATACAGAAACAGCCATTCAAAATGGCCCTTCCCAGTCAAATGCCAGCTGAATGGCAGCCCACTTCCCTCCAACTTCCAGCCGCTGGAGTGACCCCCTCCTTCTCCTGGGTGTGCATATTTATTTACTCTGACTCCACCCTTTCACTGAATTACAGGGTGTGACAAGGGCATGGTGCTTCCCTTTAGATCTTAATGTCCTCAAATTATGACAGAAAGAATATTTTAAAATAAAGATTGATGTTTAAAAAGGAATTCTAGGTGACTAGCCAAGGAACCATCAAAGAAAGTGGTGGAATTTTGAATGGCTACTACTGTAAGGTAGAGTCTCTCCAGAGAAAAACTAAACAAAAATGAGCAAATTTTACATTTTCTTTATGTATTTTTATAAATGAGTGGATGTTAAGTTTGATAAAAATTCAGAAAAATCAGCAACACTTATGAATTGCTTTAAAATGAGCTGTGAATTGAGGATATTGTTTTTATGTAGTAAAAATAAAGCAGATTCATCTTTATTGAACTGTACTCCTTTTCTTACAAAAACAATTTCTATATGAAGTTTCATAAACTCTTGTGTTAATTAAGTAACAGCTCAAAAACAAGGTATTTTCCAGACTACTTCAATTAGTTTTGTCTTAAAAGAAGTTGTTATAACTGACCTAAATTAATCTCCGTAGAAAGTTTTTACATTTCTGATACCGATCTAAGGTCTAACCAGTGGTGGCTAGCAAATAGAGGCCACCCCACTCACCCAATGACCTTGATTAAGCTAAGAAATGTTATATTTCGATCTATATTAATCGATCGAAATTTGCAAAATAAACATTTAATCTTTAATGACAGGTAAAGCTGTTTCGTTTTTTTCTGCAGATTGGTGACGTATTTCCACCCTAGGGTGCAAAAATGTCTGCTCATAGACTTTGGTTAAAAGTTGTCCATTTTATTGTACAATCTTCAATGCTAAAGATAGGACCATCCTGGGGCGCAGCTCTCCTTCATCCAGAGCTGAAAGCAACTTTATTTACACACCACCTCGCGCCACAGAGCTGACGTCATAGTCGTCTGCTATAAAGTGAGGCTCATTGAAAGGTTTATAGAATTATTTAACAACAAGGCTTGTCTAACTGCATGCAGCGAGGCTAAAGCTTTATTCTGCTTTCCCTGCCTCCTTTTTAAAAGGTCAGAATCTGACCCAGCATGGATTATGGCAGTTATGACTGATATAAAGCACTTTTCAGCAATTTCTATAATGTTTTGTTGACGGCATTCATGTAAATATATTGGTGTGATACCTTAATACACATTTGATGTGTTTTGGTATAGGTCTATTTTAAACTTATAGCCCCCTCTGGAGAAAACTCCACCAGCTGCCACTCGGTCTAACTAATCCCCAACCCTAAATGCACACTGTCAAAAGTAGAATAAATTGCTGGAAGGCACTCAAAATGTGTCCAAATAACCATGACAATGGGTCTATGTTACAATCACAGAGTGACTTTGGCTGTTTCTCAATTCACAAGAATGTTCTCACCAAGTTCAAATCCTGCCTAAATTTTCTTCCCTATACTGCCATTAGAAAAAGAATACCAATTGTTTTAGTACATAGACAGAATAACAATTCTTTCAATTCAAAGAGCATTGTTTTATCCAAAGATTTGCTCCCTTTAGTATTTTTTTAGGTTAATCACTTTAAGACTGACATCTGAGTGGAGTTTAGTATAAAGTTATCAAGTTAACATGTTTGTGTATGTGAGCGTCTTTGAGCAGCGAATGACCCAGATATGTTAAAAAGCCTAATTAAAAATGATTCTTGAGAGAATACTTGATATTGGAAGAACAGCACCAGTGGAGAGGTGAAAGGATGTACTGCCTTTCTCCTTCCCGTCAAAAACCTCTTGGGATAAAGCTTGCTATACAGTACAAACATGTGTTGATGGGTCTGCAGGTTGTTTTCTTGTCACTTTTAAGATTCTATACCCCCATTTCATAATTTTTGGTCCCTTTAGGAATGGAACAATTAGCAGTGAAGGGCAATTAGAAGAAAGACCAAGTAAACTAACCTTAAGGCATTTTAAAATAACCCATGAAAATGCTACGGAATCAGAATAATGAGACAATAGAATTAAAGATGAATAACATGCATCAAGTCAAGCACACAAGTGGAGGAAAACGAAAGGAAATCTGCGGCAGGCGAATAGGAGGCGGGAGGAAAGAGTGGGTGATAGACACCCTCAGGTAGCCTATTTTCTCACCCTGCAGGAGAGAGACAGCAATTAGGATAGGTGTGTTTGTGTATGTAGGTGACAGTGTCTTTCACTTGTCATGAAGACAGCAGGGCTTTTGAGCTTTTGATAGGCAGGGTGCAATGCACTGCAGCACTCTTCCCATGTTTCATTTTTGCTGAACACAGTGGTGTCTTGTTGCCTTGGTTTGTAGTCACTGAGGTTTAACAGTTTAAGCCTGACAGACTGCATCTCTGTTATGTAGAAAAAAACACTAACATAGACAAATTAAATCAATCTGCTTTAACTGATTACCTAATTCGTGTGTCCAATACTTCTGACTTCATACACAGGGTTAGAATTCTACAAAGAAGTCCAAATTTATACAAAAACAGTAGTAGTCATTAAAATGTCCCCACTTTCCTTGGCTGGTCCCCAACAATTCCTTTTCAAACATCCATCTTTGTACTAAAATTAAGATCTTAAGAGAAGCGTCATCTCCTGGTCAGACCATGTAATTCAGTGAAAGGGTAGAGTCAGAGTAAAAAAATGTGTTGGGTTCATGGAGGATGGATTTTGCTGCGACTTGTCAATAAATCTATGTTATGTATAAATAAATGGACATTAATACAAATAGTGATAATTACTAAGGGCTAAATAAACCAAAATCTTTGATTTGACTAATATTTCTAATTTTCAAGTCCTAAAGGTTCAAAGCTTCTCCTTTGAACTCCCAGTGTTATTTTTTTAATAGATTCACCATAGGATTTATAAGGGTTCAGTTATTTACTGGTTTATTTCAAATGGGATAATGTTTATTAAAGCTACAGTGTGTAATAATTACAGGGATATACAGTCAGAAATGTAATATATTATACATATCTATGTTATTTATCATCATCTACGAGCTCAGCCTCTTAACCTTAATATTTGCGTTGCCTTAGAATTCGTTATTTATAAT
>NW_015151248.1:32734-43139 GCF_000732505.1 Cyprinodon variegatus | reverse complement strand
TGTTGATTTCCTGTCCTGTGGATGGATCAAAGCATTATCAGGTAAGCAAATAATGTTGTTTAGGGAATTCACAGGTTGTGAACCAGTTTTTCTCCGGGGTGAAGCCACTAATGTCACTATTCCCAATGCTAACTACCTTTCTTTCACATAGAAAATACTCCTGGATTAATATAAGCTCTGTCTCGTCACATCCCTGGTTGGTTATGCCAGACAGCCAATGACATCACTTCCTGTTGGAAGTTTCTCTATCAGTGCCGAAAAAAAATAAAAGGGACAAGATACCGAAACATCTACAATTTAGTCTTGAAGAGAAATCATTGGCACTTTCATGACCTGATTGTTTTTGTTCAACAAATGGTTTTGAAAAGGGTTTGATGGTCCAGGCAGTGTTCATCCTTTTAGGCCTTAAATCCACCTTAAGGATTCTGGGCCCCACAGTTTTCACTGGAACCTTCAGTAGATTAGGAATGCTTTTGAAACTAATGCCATCACCATGCACTGAATTGTTACCTACATCTGGTTATGATTTTATGCCAGTTGCACATTTAGAAATAGACTTCCTTGAAAGATTGGTGTTTTTAAGATTTTTTTAATGTGATGTAAATTGGTTGTTAATCTTACTCAGATGTTCAAAATGATTTGGATTGGGGCAGTTCCAGAGGTCTGATCTTATTATAGTTTTTTTTTTTTTTTTTGGTTTTATTTTAAATGGATCAACAATAAGTTGGAACAAAGACTTCATTTGAGAAATATACATTTTTCACTCCCAACTCATCGATAGTGACCTTTGGTCAAGCCCCCCGTGTTCACCAAGCGGCAATATATGAAGAGAGGGGCAGCCCCGTCACATCAGCATGTGATGCACAGCGAGCAATGACCAGGCATCAGTTTTTGACAAGTTGGGAGTGGCAATGTGTTGGATTATTTTACAAGCATATTTCACTTGCCTGGCCAGCCAGACTGAATTACACGGAGCATAATTCAAGTCTGGCTTGGCCAGGATAATGTTTTGCAGCTTGAATCTAATTGCTTTTTAAATTACAGTAAGGTTACCTCCAAAGATGTTTGAAATAAAAGGCTGTTTTTCAATAGAAATGTAATTTGTCTTTTTTATCATTAAATTTAAGGGAGAGAACTTAGATTTACTTAGAAAAAAATTGGAAATTAGTTTTTAAAGCAATATCGCACAGCCCAACAGTGTGTGTATAAAATTTACATTTCTTAACAAATCAGAATACACATGCATGCCCCACTTTTCAGATTTATGTTTAAAGAAGGTTAAAAAAAATGCTGTTTCATTCTCCTTCCACTTCAGAAGTAGTGTATGCTGTAATTTGTGCTGCCTGTCACATACAATCCCCTTAAAGCCTTTGTAGTTTGTGTTTCTAACTCAACTAAACATAATAAACTGCTAAGGATAAGAGTTTTCTTAGCTCATTGTATCTAAATGTAATACAAAGAACAATGAGCTTAGGGTCTTAAAAGAAAAGTCCTATTTGTATATATTTAGTTCATTTCTCAATCTGCTAGTTCATTATCTTTTTTCCTCTTAATATCTTGTCCTTTCTATATATGCTTAGCATATATGTAATGTAATGAATAACACAGTGGGTGTATGCTAAGATAAGGAGGCTACTTGGCAGCTTGAGGGTTGAATGTTGTGATGTCATCACATTCATCTCCCATCATCGCACAGAGACAGATACACAGACCAAGGAAAGACACGGGGAAAAGGAGAAAGAATGAAAAAAGAATAAAAAGATAAATTGAGAGAAGCAGAGCCAGAAGGTGAAGAGGAAACCGGGGGGGGAGAGAAGCTGTTTGTTCAATCAGATGTTTTGTTTACCATACATTATCTGCTGTTTATTATTTATATCTTTCATACACTCTGTGGGGAGGATGCTTCAACCTTCTTTACAAGGACAATGGGTATGAGCGTGTATGACATCTGTATGTATGACTAACATTAAAAGGAGAACTTGTTCTAGCGATTATTGTTCTTTACTTCTTTTATGTGCACTTCTGTATGCGCATGACTCATACACCCCCTCTCTTTGCTAAGTGTGTGCATGTGTGTGTGTGCCACACAAGCATAAAACATTCAGATTTTGGAGTTTAGCTTGTTGTTTTCAGGTATAGGGCCATCATCACAATATGAAAAGGTCTGTGCAATTCTCACCTTTTCATAGAACCACTTCAAAGCTCTCATATTTTAAGAGAGGAAGCTTGAATTTGGCTTTCTCTTAACATAGTATGTCAGTCTGCAAACTGTTCAAGCAAGTTATCTGCACATTATTTTCATCCTTAAAGAGAGAAATTTGGTATTCTGAAGTGAATTTCCATTAGTCTAGTACTGTAGATGATCCTTTATCTATATCTAATATTAACTCTCTAATTAATTTTAGCTGATTTTGGACGCTGAGCAAGTCATAGAACAGTAAAGGCAAAATTTTCACTGTCTTTAGCGAAAACAGTCTCAAAGCAATCATAGGCTCTTCACAATGTAACAATTAATCTAAAAAATATTAAGGTAAGGGAAATTACCTGCAAATTGAATTGTTATGATCTTGGCGCTGATGATTGGCTTGATTGCTCACTCCAATCACCTGCCTCCCACCGCCCAGTATCTTATTGCCGCTCATCTGTTTCACCTGTTCCAGTCTCTATTTAACATGCTTTATCTTCTTGTGAATAATATTGTTTCAAATTGCCTGATCATGACCTGTTCTGTCTGTGGACCTCTGGACCTGCTTGTTCCCATTCTGATCTGTTTGACTGACCTGTTCTCGGACTCCTGCTAGATTCTGATTGTTTACTGAACCTGCTTCCTGACACTGTCCTGGATTTCCCTTCGGAAACTCTTCGGATTTCTGATCTTCTGGCCCGGACTCCTGTGAACCCCCTCGACACCAGCTTTGGCTTTGCCCTCTGGATTGTCCTGCGTTCTTTCGTTTGCTTGGATCTGATCTCATGCCTTTTCTTCAGTCTTCAAGGCTTCAATGTCTGGGACTCCCTAAGCAGCATTAGCTGCGTCTTGTCAGCAGCCAACCGGCTGGAATCTACCTCTGTCACGTCTTGGTTGTGGTTTAGAGGACCCAAAATGCAGAGGCAGAGAGGATGAGGTGAATTCTTGTAGTTTTAATGAAAACACTAATAACAGAGGCAAAATTAAAAAATCCAACTAAAATATAACTCAGACCAGAACCACAGAGACATCAAGGGAAACGCGCACAAGGAGCCAGGGAGAGACGAGGTGAGAGGACAACAGAGATGACAGGACAAGCAACAACAAGGAACCAGCAAAGAGTGAGAGCAGAGGGAGAGCATATATAGCTGACAGAGACAAAGGCAGGGCTAACGAGCTGACAAGGAGCAGGTGTGAGAGGAGACAACGAGGGAGCCAAGGGGAAAGGAACACACAAACACAAGAGGGCTACAGAGGACAACAGAAAAACATGAGAACTAACAAATCTAGAAATTACAACAAAAAAGGAATTAAACAAATAAAACTAGGGAACATAGAGCAAAGTAAAGCACGATATAACCAAAACCATGAAAACCTCGTCCCTTTAGACACAGACTGCATTTTTATACCAGGTTAGTGACTCACACGTTCATAATTTTCCTCCGGCAGTAAACTGTGTTTACTTTTCAAAAGAAAAGTAAATCAGTGCGATCTAATTAAAATCAAAATGAACAAAAACTTTAAAGAATTAAATTTGGTTTATTAAACATAAGAAAAGATAAAAAGTTAATAAGATAAAGGTTAGTTAATGACTTGAACTGTGATATTAAAATTGATTTATATTGTCTTACCCAGACTGCAACAACAATAAATAAAAGAAGAAAATCCCTCTAGCTATTAAGTAATTTCATATGCACAGAAAATCTGGGTGAGAGGGAGTAGGGGAAAAAAATCCTTCAAGTTAATAGCCGTGGTTCTGATCCAACAGATCCACAGACAGTCGATCTGGCTCTGGGGATGTAGAGTATAGCATTTCAATGGTGCTAAAAAAAAAAGGTTTGTCTTTGCTGTAACCCTAACAAGTTATTTTTTTTCTTTTTACATAGGCCTTCTCAAAAGACTCTCTTTTTATGACAGTGGACAGTAGTAAGTGGCTGGGGCCCCTGCTGGTATTTATCTGGTCAAAAACATCTGCATCTAATCAATAGCTTATTAGCAGCGACTTCCAGAACCTGATAACATACAGAGGACAAACCTAACCCACTGAAATCAACTGTGCTGCATCACAGACAGATTTAAAATACTGGAAATAGGCCCTTGAGGACTGAAGTTACACACACTTAGGAAATACCAATGTGAGATTGACTTTTCATTGGATAATAGTTGCGGCATCTCTACAAATACAAGAGTTTTGTGCCACAAACTTAAGAACACTACAAAATTGGACCAAAAATACTGTTTGCAAGACCTTCTGTTATTTATACTATGGTGTCAGTTTTAATATTTCCTACAAACAGAACTCATGTCAGGAGAAGATAAACTGGGAGAGGCGTCAGTGGGAGAGAACCAGTCGCTGCATAAACATGCCCTTGAAAGAAGTGAAATGCTTTTTATAAGCCATCCTCATGTCTAAGCAGCCACATGTGACGACATTGATGTGCAAATATACCAGCTTTGTTTTCATTTACCTCAGTCTTCTATTCTCTCCACAATACATTGCTTATCTTTTGGCATTTTGCTTCACGCTATCTCTCTCTCTCTCTCTTTCTTACACTTTCAACCATCTCACATCTGAACGAAAGCCAAATTATGTTCAAGTGCAGGCACAGACACTTCAATACAGTCATTCTGCTCAGGAAGCCATCACCAACGCATGCACTAATGCAGACTACCCTGTCTGGATTGCTACCAAGAGCCTTTAACAGTTTTGCAGCTCCTCTGTCATTATTCTGCAATGAATAATCTCTCAGTCATTCTCCTCTACAGTACAAAGTCAAAGAGCAGTTGAAAGCGACATTAAAGACCTAAAATAGCGAATAATGCTTCTCTGAGGGGCAAACAACGTTGTCAAGGGTGTCTGAAAGCCTAATGAGGACTTCAAGACTTGGATGTCATTAGTCTGCAATAAAATGAGCAAAATGTATGCAGATGACTGAATAAAGTGACTTTGATAAAACTGTTCTTTTAAAAGTCACAAGCATCGTTAGGTAGTTTAGGCAACAATATCATGTTATCTGGAAGAGGTGTTCAGTTCTCAGCAGGAATCACCAGAATAAAGGAGAAACCTTCGCCTGTAAGCAGTGCTACTGTGTATCAAGTCATAGTTACTATTCCACCTAGTCATAACTATTAGTATCTTCTCCAAAAGAGTAACTAAGTTTGTAGTTTAATTAGTGCTCATTCAAAGTAACTAGTTGCTCAAAGTATCTATGGAATTACTTTTTGTGAGCTAAAATCTCAATTTATTTTTAGAACTAAATCAATATTGTAACTTCAAATATAACTTGGAGTTCAAATATGAATTAAAGTGTGATGTAAAATGGATGGATGTTTAAAATGAATGAATTAAATAATCAATTCACACGACCACACTTTTCACGTCAATTGCTGTGTTGGATTTAACTAGTGAGAAACAACATGGGGAGCCGTAACCCAGCCCTGTAACTGCCATCCAGCAGGAGATATGCCCTCTGCTGGACATTTGGAATCATCCAAACTGGTATGAACTGCCCAAGTTTTCCTGCAAAAAAAAAAGCAGTAGATTCAGAGAGAGACGGATTAACCCTTAAGGATCATTAGAGAGAAAAGACATTGATTTGAAGCACAAGTTGGATTGTTTCTGTTGTGTTTTATTTTTTTATTGGTTGTTCGGTTTTATTATCCTAGTGCCTGCAGTTTTAATTACATACATGAAACAATCCTTCCATCCGCAGCTGCAAACCGTGAGGAGACGACCGCGCCAGAGGCTGCTGTTGAATGGGATTTCTAGTGATAGCACACTGCCAATGCAAGGGGGTCTGAGCGGCTCCCGCAGAAATATTATTTGAAGGCCGGATGAACTGACTGCACAGATAATGTTTTCAGGTGGACTTTCTCTATAGCTGCCAACGTTACAGCGAAAGAAAGGATAAGGTAGCTCGTCCAACGCGCATCAGACCCACTTTTTCCACCGCGCAGCTAGAGCAGCAAAAGATGCTTCAGCCGTGCATCACAACTAAAATTTTACAAGCATCAAAAATGAAGCAGCACATGCATTTTTGCTGCTAACAGTGGCATGCTTCCGGCCATGGCGTCCTGCATGAGCATTGGGGGGTCGATTCGTACATGTGTCAGGGTACACGCACAGGGGCGAGGGACAAACGGACGACCATGAACCGTAGTTTGTGATTGGTTGGGGTTATTCAATGATTAGTCACTGTAGTGGGGACCATTTATTTTATTTTCTCTTTCAGATTTTCTATTTCACTGCTTGTTAAGCGGCTGTGGGGAGATCTTTAAGCCACATGGTAAAGAATGTATCCCAAAAGATCTCCGACTGCACCTTTAACTCGAAATAACTAAAATAGATTTAAAAGATTAAAACCAAACAAACTAGAAATTAAACAGATTCATAGTATCAACTTGAACTATATGGAACTATAAGCTAGATTTAAATAGATTGTCTTTAATACCTAATATTAGTTTAAATGTCAAACAGGGATTAGATAAAATATTCCGAAAGAAATAGGAAAACTATTTTGGATTGAATTTCGTGTCATTGTACGTCTAATGTTTGTAATATTGTTGACCTCCTCTTTTGAACAAATAATAAACCGGCAGTTTAAACACATCATCTGGTATCTGGTCATTATTACACTTACACATTTCTTTCATAACTGAACCGAACCTTATTAACAGTTAACCCTTCGTGACACACCCATATGCATATATATATATATATATATATATATACATACATGTATAAAAAGTCTTGATTGATCAATCTTTGCACAAGGTCTTGCCTCAAATGTTAAATTTTTATGCAACCTTTGTTCTGGAAGCAAGCGAAACAAATTTAATGCATGAATCTCAAGTAGCATTTAACAGTTTACATTTACAAATCTTTCCAGATTTTTATTTCTGAAATATGAAGGACATTTGGCTTTCCATTCCTGTTCCAGTCCCATTTGACCCCATTTATAGACTTTTATTTGTGTGACATGATAATTGGACCAAAAATGTTCTGGTCAAATCTTTCTTAAGCAGTTAAGGCTGTACAATAGGATTGTCTATTTATTCACGTCCGCGACGCACCATGTAGTTAGGTTAGTCAAATTCAAAACATCTCAACCTCTTAACAATACCCATTGGTCCAATCTTAATTATAACTTCATCTAGCAAAGATGGAGAACAAATCCTTGACAGAAAACTGTTTTTTGCTTCATCAGGGTGCTGACAAGCTATGACTGCCTTCTCAGGCCTTAGCAGGTGAATGCAATCTAAAGTGAAGCTGTTCCTGTTGCCAGGAGCGGATTTAGGAAATTTGGGGCCCTAGGCAAAGGCAGGTAGGGGGCCCTCTGAATTGACGAGACAACAAATAAAACAGACCCATTGAAACAGATACAGAAATTTTAATAGAATACACATCCCTTATTTGTTCTAGGTTTTGTCCCTCTCTTCTTGTCTCTTTTCTTTTTGTTTTCCTCTCTATGTTTTGTACTCAGCTGACTTTTCATGTTGTCTCTAAAGGAATGAAAGATTTTTTCCGAGCTCTAAGCTCACTTAGCTGATTGCTCCTTCCTGTGTTTCCAAAAAGGCCAAAGTAAATAACCCAGTCCTTCTTTTCACTGTAGACAAGCCATGATCTGCTTCTCTGTTCTCCATTTTTCATTTGGATGAAATAATAGCTGCATGAATCATGACAGCAGACAAGATAGAGGAGAGCAGGAGGCGGGGTTACCAATCTACTGGCTCTGGAGAGCAGAGTTCTCCAGTGGCAGAAAAATGTCACTAGATTTGGCGCTATGCACCTTTTTTAAAATAAAAATGCTAGAGGGGCCTGTTTGGACCTTTCTGAACATGCGCATCAAATGGACTGATCCAATATGGTGGACACTGAAGGGGGGGCTGAAACACACTTAATATTATAAGCGTTCTGATGGCATTTTAGCGAAAGGATTTTTATCAAAAACATAATTAATTTGCACAAATAAGGAATAGTTGTATTAACCATACATGTAAACAGAGTTTAAAGGGGCCCCCAGGAACTTGGGGCCTTAGTCAACTGCCTAGTATTGCCTAATGGTAAGTCCCTCCCTTCCTGTGGCTTGAGGCGCCTGTTAAAATGACGGAGCTGCTGCTTGACCATTAACAGAGGAAGGAACTTCCCAATACTGCAGTGGATAATCAAAAGAAAGTAATAATAGGAAAGGATTTAATGAAACTCAAGAATAAAGCTCTAATTTCCTTAATCACCTTTAAAGAATAATAATATTGTGGCAAAAGATGTAGGGGGCTGATTCAGCCAAACACCTACTGAGCTTAATTTTGATAAGCTTCTGACTCTCTAGATGTTTCAGCCAAGTCATTTAGTTGAAAAAAGACAATCTTTAAATTGCTTTGAAAATGTTATAAACTTCTGACTTATTGTTCAGAACTGAAAGGAAAACTTTTATCTGATTTATTGGCTCTGAAAAAAAAATGTTACTTTTTAGGTTCCCAGTGTATCTAACAAGAGATTTCAGTATTTCAAATTTAAACACAATTTTATCTAGTTTTGGTATACATCTTTTTTTGTAAATCCACTGAAAATGTCATATTTCTACTTAGTTATACTGTTATAATCTAACATAAGCTTTGTTATTGTTAGTATAAATCCTCTTTTTAAATATTTTTTGACTCTAATTCTACAATTTGCTTGCAGATTAATTTGTTCTCATGTTATTCATTTTTACTGTAATCTAAAAAAGGCTGACAAAATTCAGATAAGGTGTCATTTATAAATTACCTCTAAGCCAAGCAGTCATAATCCACTTTTATACGTAAATATCAGTGTGTGCTTGCATTGTATGTAGAAAATGATTTCAACTATTTATACTTTACAAATTTTAAAGATGTAAGACAAAAAAACACAAACAGTTAGGATTTATTTTACATATTTGAAAGAGCAGAAATTGTTTCTGAAATGTGATGCATGGAAGGAATTTTATAGCTTTTTCCAAAACCATTTTATGACCTTGTTATTAATATCCTTATCCCTTCTTAGTTACTCGCAACATCCCACTTAACAGATGACTCTATCTGTCCTTTGAAACCAAAAAAAAAAAAAAAAATCATAATTTGCATGGACAGCAGAAGGTATCATCCCTTGCCAAGAACCCTCAATGACACATGCAGAAATAAGGTGAGGAAATACACTGATGATTTGAAATGCAGTCTACATTTGACTGGGCCAGATGTAAAAGGACATTTTGAGAACTTTTCAGCGATGCCAAGAATAAAAGTCACCTCCTTTAGATTGATTTTAATTTAGTTTGAAGTGTAACTAGAGAACTATGAAGTTGCAGGGATTTTTTCTGATTTTATGAGATCATTTATCACTTTCAACAAAGCATAAAATGTGCTAATGGGCCAGAGATCCTAAAAGCTGGTTGTTATTAATCTAAAATAGTTAAATAAATAAAACAATAGTGACTGAATCAAGTCCTGGCCTGTTTAACCTTTGGTGCATTTTTCCCCTCTCTGTCAATCCCTTTCATGTCTGCATCCATCCCTCCATCCATTTTGTGACACGCTTAATCCCAAGTGGGGTTGGGAGGGGTGCTGGCTCCTATCTCCAGCTGTCTACGGCTGAGAGGTAGGGTCCACCCTGGACAGGTCGCCAGTCCATCGCAGGACAACACAGAGACAAACAGGACAAACAACCATTCACACACAATCACACCTAAGGAGAATCTAGAGAAACCAATTAACCAAACAGTCATGTTTATGGACTGTGGGAGCTTGGGACCTTCTTGCTGCGAGGCATCAGTGCTACCCACTGTGCTACTTAGCAGCCCCCATCATGTCTGCATTCTTTATAAAAATTAAGGGCAAGTAGACCAAAGATCAAACAGAAAATCTGTTTTTTGTTGTTTTTTTAGTCTGAATATTAATTTAGTTAGTTTATTTATGTAAATCCTGTCCTGAAGTCTGAGGGTTTTTGGTTATCTTATGCAGGCCAGTTAGTTATATGTCAGCCTGAACACCTAAATTCGGCCAAATATATTAACGGTCATCTGTCAATCAAATTTTGGTCATAGCATCTTGATTCATAAGTTGCAGCCAATATAAGCAGCAGTTGAAATAAGAATAATTTCCTTTCCCATTGAGTTCCGTCCCAGTGTTCACGGGGATGGACGTCTGTGTCTTCAGCAGGCGTAGAGCTAACAGAACTGGCAGCGTTGCGAGGCAAGGGCTCAA
>NW_015151248.1:31265-32724 GCF_000732505.1 Cyprinodon variegatus | reverse complement strand
CCGCCCCCTTGATAATCGACCAATCACATTCTCTTTATTCTCTCGTGTAAAGTCGGGCACCACTCGGGAAAATTTGCAAATGCAACGGTTGGAACAGCCGCTTCCCTACAACTTTAAAAGTCTATATGATGGACAACAGAACATGACATAAAATCAATTTTCCACAAGGTGACACGCATTACATAAGCTTTTCTCTAAAGGAACTCCTTTATAGCGATCCCAGTTTTTTATAGAGCTTTGTAATTCCTACTTAGTTCAACTTTCCAAATTGATTCAAATCATACACTTAGACTTTGACTTAGGCAAACGTTATTGTCATTTTGTACACACAGAGTGTATGCAATATAAAATTTCATTAAAAACAGCTCTCAAGACATTTCCCTTAAAATGCAGCAATGATAAAATGTAAACATGGTGATCAAATGTAAATTGAGATAAAGACTGTAAAGACTGAGATATGATTTACAGTTTTTCGAACATTCAGCGCGTTTTCATTTAACATTTAGCGGTCTAATCGCTGCTGCAGCAGAAGCTGCTGCAGAAGCTGCAGCATAATCTGCTGGACCTGCATAGAATGCTGTAAAGCCTCTTCCCAGAAGGCAACACGGAGGACAGTCCATGGTGGGGGTGTATAGAGTCATTTATACTGTTACAGACTCGGGATAAAGAGCGCTGGGATAAAAAGTATTTAATGGAGGGAAGAGGAGACAAAATGATCTTCTCAGCTGTTCTCACCACTCTTCTAACCTTCTTCCAGTCTGAGGCGCTGCAGCCTCCACACCACACAGTGAGACAGCTGGTCAGAACGCTCTCTATGGTGCTTCTGTAGAAGGTGGGGAGGATACACCTTCAACTGAAGATATAAGAGTTTCCCACAGAACAGAAATTGGTTAAAAAGACATTGAAAAGATGACATGATTTATGTCCAAACGATGTCTACATCTGGTTGAAAGGAGAAAACCCATAATTTTCAGATAGCTGGAAAGACATACAAGACCCAGTTTCCATCATCTTTTGAATGTCTATCATCTTTCAACAACTATTTCTGAACTAAATCTAGACCGTTTTACCCCAAGCACGGTGTGGCACATCACATGTCCCTAAAAATGTTGCTCAGCCAATGTAGAAAACGTATATCTTATTGTGGTTTAAGATTTTACACTTCAAAGGTTTGCAGAACAATGGTTGTGAATTTACATTAGGAAATACATCAGAGACCTAACTAGGACCAGAATATATATGGGCAGGGTCCAAAATTAACACTCGCCAAATGCGAAAATATTTTTCATTAGGCGAGTTTATGCCAGAGCAGTTAATGTCTGGACCAAAGTTGAACTTCAGTCACATCCTCTCATTATGCATTCATCCTTTTATTTTGGTAAGGCTCCCCTCTGTCCCTTAGTTCCCCTGCTGCTTATACCTCACACAGCAATATAATATGTATACATATATATATATT
>NW_015151248.1:22795-30998 GCF_000732505.1 Cyprinodon variegatus | reverse complement strand
AGATAGATAGATAGATAGATAGATAGATAGATAGATAGATAGATAGATAGATAGATAGATAGATAGATAGATAGATAGATAGATTCATTTCATCATTTTAGATGAGTGTCTGAACGTCTTGTCGAAGAAAGAGTAGTGGACTCTAAATTACCCACGATGCACCTTGAAAAGTATTGATCATCTATGGCATACAAATTATATATATAAGTAGACGCCTCATTGGAAGGTGGCTGATGTCCCTAGAGGGTGGCCATCTTGGATTGGACCACAGTTCAGACTGCTGCTGTCAGAATTAATAGGATGAATCTTATTTTAATCCCATGAAAGATGAGTCAGAGATAATATAACAATAATCTCTTGCATATATATAAATAAACAAATGTTCACATATGCATTATTAAAAAAACATAGTTTGAAAATTAGTTTTGAAAGAAGTTTATACAAATGTATTAGGACAAAAATCCTTTAGTTAGACACAACATAAATTTACCATTAGATATTATTTTACAACAAAGTGTTGCAAATGACTAAACATAAAAAACAATTGACATAAAATTTATTAAAAATAACAGAATAATGAATTTACTCTCTTTCGTAAATCACATTACAACAAATTTTCCTCATAATACTCATTATCAAGCAGCAATCCTTCAAAATAATGAATAATAATAATAATAATATAATATATAAACATATACTATTTGTAAAGCATAATCTTATAATATAATAATATAAAACTTTGTGTACATCATATTAATATTTAATTGAAAAATATAGAACTTTGCATATATCTCATCCAGTTTGAGTTCTGTTTAAATACTTTTTAATCTGAATAAATATGTGTAATCTAAATTAAAGGTAATTTAACAAAATTTTTTATCTTTTAACTGGTTATGACATGTAAGACATTATTGTAATATAATCTCTGACTTGTCTTTTGTGTGATTAAAATGAGATCTGAGCTTCCTCCTATTCATTCTGACAGCAGCTGTCTTAACTGCGGTCCGTTCCAAGATGGCCAAGATGAGGCATCTACGTGTATAATGTCTATAATCTATGGTCACTAGATGAGCAGATATATCCCAGACTCCTTTGCGAGAGCTCTCCTCGCAAAGCATTGGATTTGTTGTAGGTGTGACTAATAACAAAGATGGGGCAGGCACCGCATGGGGAGGCAGAGTTACGTGACCAACAGGGAGTGCAAAGTAATAATAATCTGTGCGAGCGTTCAGTTAACCGAGTTCGCTATAAAGTCCACTCTATAGTCCCCGCTGTATGTAGTGATTGAGGGATTTAGGGGTTACGGCGAAGGTTCAGACACAGCCCATGTCTTGCAGGAGACGATGATGCTAAGCTAATGAGCTGCTCAGAGCATCTGTGAACACAGACACTGGATGTTATTGTCTCAAACAGCCCATAACACAGCAGCTGTCAGTGTCTATATAAACAAAAACACACAAAGATAAAAATATTATTTTTTACTGCCCCTACTATTGGAAGAAATGCTACTCTTTGATTTATGGAAAATATAACAAATTAGAATGTTTCGTTGTTTTTTGAATGGTTTCATTTATGGCCACTTTGTACTTTTTTGAAAGAAATTTAATGAAATTCTAAATTACATCTTTATTTAATAGCACTACATTACCTTTTACCGTAACTTTGCATTTAACATAACCTGTAGTGAAATAATTTGTTAAAAATATATAATAGAAAATTATTAATTTTTTCTTCTTTTGGCTGGTAAATAATTTGATCTGCCAGACTACTTGGTTGGTGAGTCAAAAAGATAATTTGAAGCTGTTTATGGGCATTATCCCATTTAAATACTACACTAGTCAGTAGTATTATTTGTATAAGACATAATGGTATTTTAATTTCTATAACCTATAATCCTTTTCATTGGCCATGCTGAGAGGACCTCTCACTTTGATTGTTTTTTTATTGTTTATCCATAGCCTATTCCTTTGGTATATTATGAAGATACATTCCTAAATTTCAAATCTGGTCAGAGGAGCTCATGTCCGCTTGATATTTTTCACATCATTATATGAACATTACATGCAAAAAAGCAAATCAGAACTTGTTAAGTGGCTCCTCCATGTGTTGCCTGCTACTGTTTCCTGATTGTACAGATGTCTAAGTGCACTTGGATCACATTTTGCCATCTTCTCTTGCCAGGATAAATGCTCCTCCTCTTGCTGCAAATGAGGCAGTAAAATAAAAGATGTATCTTTGATGCCTCATGCTGCCTTAGTTAAAGAGCCCAAGAGACTATTTTGCCTTCTTTTTATTAACCTCTGCTGGAGACTTTTAAATAAATGCCCAAGTATCTCAGTTTGCTGGCTGGGAGCACTGGTAAAAGGACACGTTCACATCTGAAAGTATTTTAGGTTTCAGCTCGCCATTTTACTGAGGCTGTAAACTGCAGAAGGCCATATATTTTGCTTTGTTTTTTGTTTAATAGTCAATGTAAAGTTCTTCACTTAATTTTTTTAGAGGAGAACACAGAAACAGATCCAGTAACACCACAAAGGGATGAGACAATTATGTTATATCTTATCTACTAATGAAGTTTAGTTATCAAGGTAACTTCAGGCTCATCATGGTTTCTTTTTTTAAACTTAGCCAGCACACTTCTTATGTGACATTAAGGATAGCTTGTGTCATGATATTGGTGCTGATAACTTGTCTGATTACTCATTTCAATCACCTGCTTATCTCCACCAATTTCTTGTTATAGCTCATCTAATCCACCTGCTTCATCCTGTATTTAACCAGCCTTCAAACCAGTCATCATTGCCAGATTATTCAAGCCTTTGGTGAGAGTTCTCTAGTGTACCTGCGTTCTCTGATTGCCTGATCCTATCCTGTTGTGCCTCTGGACTTCTGAGCCTACCTTTTCACATTCTGATCTGTTTGCCTGACCTGTGTTTCGACCCCTGCTGGATATCTGCCTATCTGTTAATCAAACCTGGAATTTTTCCCCAACTCTGCTCTGGATTTCCCTTCGACACCTCTTTGGACAACTCGTCTCCTGGCTCTGATTACTGAGCACGTCTTTGACACCCGCTTTGGCCTCGCCCTCTAGTTTATCCTGCCTTTGTCTGCTCTGTTCTGATTTGCTGCCTGCTCTTCCACCTCCGAGAGACCAGCGCCTGGGACTCTCTGGGTGAAGCCTGCTGCATCTTGTTGGCAGCCGACCAGCTGAAACCAACCTCATCCGCTGGGCAGGAACTGAACTATAAGACCAGGTTAATGATTCACATGTTTATTATCATCCTCTGTGAGATAGACGTGGTCAATAACCTGTGTTCTCCTTGTTCGGAGGTTTCTGCCTCAAACGCCTACGCTGTTCCGTCTTAAATAAAAGTTTTGTCAAATTGCCTCAAATACTGGGTCATTTTAACCTGACTCCGCCAGATGGATTTGCTGGATTTGCTCCGCATATCCATCTGGAAACCTTCTGTTGAAGTAATTTTGGGAAGGGGCGAAAATACTGGTTAGCTGATTGGCCTATGTTGGTGATAGACGGGCCAAATAAACCAATCAGATCAACGAAGCATATGACGTACTAACAGAGCGACGACGAAAACACAACCACAAGCCAGGCACAAGCCAATTGATAGATCAAACTCTTGCCGAAACCAGTCGGGAGAAGAGCAAAAACATCTTTTCCTCTGAGAAAAGCCTCCAGAGCAGTGTTTTGCTCTTCTTTCAGTGAAGAAATACTCTGTAATTCCGATAAAACTTGCTCGATAGCCACGCTAACGCTAGTTTCATCGGGTGAAGCTGCCATGTTCTTTAGACTGAACTGTCGCGCTTCTCGTTGCATCACACCTCAACCCGCCTCAAAGCGGATGTATAAGATACATCTTATAAGCAGGGGTGGAGCTACGAAGTGGCCAGACCTGATAGGGATGAATGGATCATCTTCCAGAACCTGTTCTAACTTTTTAATTGTCCAAGAATTTTTATTTTGTTATTCCTACTTTTGATGCCAAGTCTGCCAGCTGAAAATAGAAGCTCCTTAATATCAGCAAAGAAGAATCTACAGGAGTGTGAGTACAACCATCTGTTTGTGCTGGCATTTCAAAAGTGAAATAAAGAAATGACAGGTCAGTTTCATGTGAAAGAGGATTGTTAACATTTGTTTTATTATTATAATTATAATATGCAAAGGACATCTCAGTGCTTGCATAATCAGACACCACTTAATTTGCCTTTGACCTGCGTCACCTGTGTTGTTAGGTAGGTTCCCGTAGGGAAGTAGTTCCTCCTCTTAACATGTAGCGCACCTTCTGCAAGAATAACACATACCTTTATTGATTTTTTTTTTTTTTTTCAGTTTTTATTTCGGATCTCTTTCATATGATGAACCCCACTAACTGGATGATGGAGTATGAAATCTGATTCCTCTGTCCACAAAAGTGAAACATCACTTCTTCCATGTACAGCTGAGTGGAACTGAGGTGCAGTAAATGATGCTGAGGATAGAATTTCTATGCGGATGTCTTCCTGCTGTTTCCTACAGCTCAGACACTCAGCCTGCAACCGCACTGCGGTTAGAATCAAGAAAAAAAAAAAAAAGTCCAGTTCAACAAGAACTTAAACCATTTGGCCTTGGATATATGTAAATGTGTCTTAATTATTTTTTAAAGAGAAAGATTCATATAATGATGTAACTGAAAAAAAAAGAAAATGTATAAGATTCTACCATGATTCATAGGTTTGCTCTACTGTAAATAACAATGTGGTAATTTATGTTAATGTTCACACAAAGTTAGATGTTAAAGGGATTAAACTACATTGAGACAGAACTGTGGTTAGCAGCTAAATTTTTTAATTGTATTTATTAACAGCGTCCTGTCTGGCATTGTGGCAATAAGAATAATTGCCTTGATGCCAAAGAAGAGCCCAACAGATTTTACTTTCACAAGTGTAGCACTACAGCTATTGCCATAGTGTTCTGCTTGATTTATGCATATAAATAGCTATATAATAAATCATCCAGGGAGTATTTTAGATTATATGGACAGAGCAATGTAAGTAGAAGAGGAAAAGAAAAACAGAAAAAAAGGAGAAAAGACTAAAGAAAGAGAAGATAAAAGGGAGATAATGATGAAACATTTTCAGTCTGCTTCATCACCTGCAAATAAATGTAAAAAGAACAGCGCAAGCAATAGATATAGTATAAGAGATACAATACGCTGAAGTATAAGTATTATTATATTATCTGACATGTATACTGTGGTAGCTGAAGATAAGAATATGGGCTTTCTGTGTGGAAGTGAATCTCTAAGTACTTGGAAACAAGCACCTGTAGTTGTTTGTGAGAGTGAACTTGTGTATGTAAAGTTTATCCAAAGGAAAAATGCTCAATAGCGGTTGTGAAGAGCCAAAGACGCGCCCCCGGGGGGGTCTTCACAATCTCTGGCTCTTCACAATCTTTGGCAAAGGCAATCAGGAGGGGCAAACCAAGGAAATTCCAGCAATTATACTCTGAGGTGAAATGTCCTAACGCATTTTACCATCCAGCTTAAATTGTTAGTAAATTCACTACAAACTGACATTTTAAATACATTAAGAGTTATTTAGTTACTGACATTAAAGATAACAATTATATAATCTGTTTTTTTCTGAACTAGTTTCTTGCAGTATGCGTATCACACAGGGGTGTTCCTTCACCTTCTCATCTATTACACCAGTGAAATTACATAGGAGGATTTGATCAGGAGTAGGTGATAATCATTTATATCTTTTTAACTTCACCTCTAACTTCAGCTTTAATTTCTAGAAATTTATATTTTTCAAAAATAAGAGTTGCTCTTTTGTTTTTATTTTATAAAACTAACCATGAAATTGTACTATTTGGCATTTTTTTATCTTTGCCAACTGATCTCCAGTTTGCAGAATTTGAAGATAATGGGAGGTCAGAGCCTGGAATGTTTGACTGATATTTATTATCTGCTTATTATTAGCTTTTAGGTAACAGAAAAGTCTGTTAGAGGTCTATGATTAGCTATGATTAGTAGACTCAAGTGTCACTGAAGCCATGTGTATTACCTATTATAAATGCTAAGGAGCAACATTTTATTTCCATTTTAATTACTGTTTTCATTTTTAAAAAACTTTAAAAAACTTTCAATACTTTATGAATTAGCATGAATATATATATATATGAATATTCTCAAGGCAGGTTTCTTCCCTCTCTAACTACAAACTGACACATGGAGTGAATGAGAACACAAAAAAATTGGATGTTAAAATAAGGTTAGAGTGTCAGAATCAAAAATAATTCCCGTGGCATGTTTGATATAAAAGAGATATCAAATTACAGTCTTAGAAAATCTTCACAGTGAGAAAAGAGTCTCTGACTGCTATATCATTAAGACCAGAGTTATAAAAAGTTGATAATTAAAGACAGGTCTCAAAGGACAAAAGTAGATAATTGGCTTCCTCAGTCATGCCACTTTGACCCACTTTACTACTGATAACTTAATAAGAAATGAAATGAAAGAGAAAAAAATACAAGAAAAACTATTATTTGCTTATTAACTCTGGCCATTCTCTTCACACCACGATCTAGGTTCTAGCCTCCAACCAGAAACAGATGCCTTATCTAGACCTTGCAATCATGCAGCCAATAATAACGACTACATATAATTTCCTGATTTTGGTTTAAATTGTAATGCTTCTTAAAGGCTCAGCTAAGTACCCATTCATAAAGACGTCAGCTGTAAAGGAAGGATTATAAAGACTTGAATAAATTGTTTTAAATTTTTCAACTACAGTAAGATTACTTAAAAAAAAAATGAAAAAAAAAAAAAAACATATCACATAGCAACTGTATGCAGAAATGATAATACACCAGTAAAGAGGACAAATTTTGTCCCAGAATTAGGATTGAAATGCTTTCAACCAGTTACTGGGTCAATAAACATAAAATAATATGGTAGTAAGCATAGAACAGCTGTGAAAGATTATTGTTAAAAAATAGTAACAGACTAAAAAAGAACAATATTCAAATATTCTAAAGATAAAAGCCTGATCTGAATTTTAACCCGGATCTCTGAATATCTAAGAGAAGATGGTTGGTTGACCAAAGTGCTTTTACTTGAGTGTAAATGTTAATATCACAGAGATGTGAAGGGACCAATCCATGTCAAATTTATCAAAACAAGCAACAAAATCTTAAAATAAATCTGTAAACAAACAGAAAGCTGGTGAAGAGAAGCCAAAACAGGAAATATATGTTTAAGTTAGTTTTTTTAATAAAATGATTTTCTTGTGTTTGAAGACAACAACAACATGATTTTGTTATTTTATGAAGCTCATACAAGTAGTGAATCAATGAAATGAAATAAAAACAGGTGTGCATGATATGGTATAATAATTTAATATAAGCTGTTTTTCACTCAGTCAGGTGACCTATTATTTTAAAGACAAAAATTATTTAAACAAAATAGAAAATGGGTTGAGATTAAATTTCTAGTCTAATATTTATTTAAAGAATTATAATAATTTGGAATAAATGTTTTGTTAAAGGGTCAAGACATGAAAGCTAATGATTTTAGTTTATCCATATCAAATCAGTTTTAACATATAGTGCCAATTCACAACAAGTCATCTTAAAGTGCTTTAGAAAGACAATTCAGTCATCATCCAGCCATATTGATAACATAATTTCTATCTAATTATCAACCTATTAATTGTCTATTCATAGCCAATTAGATTGAAGTGATTGGAAATCACCTGTTTTTAATGTTTTATTCATTTATTTAGAAACTATTCTAATAATGTGAAAGAAAATAATTTGTTTCTGGCACGATAAACTTTTAGAATATAACAATATCCCACCTTTTGCATTTCAGGTAATTGTTAAAAAATGCAATTCCATTTATATTCAAAATTCAAAATACATCCTTAATCCTGAAGGGAAAGATTGTAGTAGCTCATAAGTTGTTGTTTTTTTGTTGTTTTTCTTTTTGCGCGGCAGGGTCGAGCTGTTGTAGCTGTTGATAGCTGTAGGCAGGAAGGATTTTCTGTAGCAGTCTGTCTTGCACCCGATCTGCGGAAGCCTCTTACTGAAGACACTTTATTGTTTAAAATTCCAGATTCCAAGATGCTCAATACTGTAGATGATCTTCTTCACTTTATGAAGAATTCTTCTTTGTGAAATCATCTCCAGGGGTTACAGAGG
>NW_015151248.1:18806-21917 GCF_000732505.1 Cyprinodon variegatus | reverse complement strand
TAAAAACAAACAATGCCTGTCCTTTTGACGGGGTTAGGGGTAGACGAGGAGCTTATAAAAGAAGGTTCTGCATTAATTCACAGAGAATTAAATATTTACAGGGAGAGAATTCTATAACTCAGTAGAAAGGATATAAGATTTATTTGTTTTTGCTTTATTTAATATTAGGGACATTTTTTTCAGTACATGAAGAATTACTGAAATTATTTTCAGATTATACATGAATAGATGAATTAATTCTGCAGGAAAAAAAGGAATTATTTTAGAGTTAGGACTAGGTTTAATTCGGTGAAAAAAACCTAACGAGCATACTGTAGTTTTCCAGATAAAAACACAGAGAAATCTCTGTGAAGAAAGATCCAGTCTGTCTGTTAACCCATTTCATTCCCAAATCTCTGTTATGTACATACTGAACATGATAACTGTATATCCTGACAGAAGAACTTTCCTAATTAGATGAACTACTTTGGACAGCATTGGTCTTGACATGTAATAGGCAGGTATTATTACGACTCACACATCATCAATAAAAATAATCCTAATATTTCTTGTTAAGCAGTTTCTTCAGATCTCTTGTGCTCCATGGTTTACCATTTAGGAAGTATTTCACTGTTCTGGTAGGGATGGTGTTATCTATAAATAAGTGTATGTAGTCAGTCACACACTGAGTCATTGCACTGATGTCGTCTCAATGTCGCTGACAGTGCATCCCAGTCTGTAGCCTCAAAACAACCTTGCAGGGCTTCTTCAGCTTCCTATAATGATCTTCTAACAGTTCTTTTTAATGCAGTTTGTCTCTTCTAAAGTGGCTTATACTCTGAGTAGACAAAGACAAGATTGTGTAGTAAACTCTGGGCAAATAATATGGTAAGAATATGTTTAGTGTCTCCCCCTGTGTGAATCTCCATTGAGTGCTTCTATATGTATGGTGTAAGGGTGGGAATAAGTGAATGCTACTGGATGAATAAGATTTTTTTTCTTTGTCCACTTGTCTACATTGTAGGCCCAAAACATGAGCAGGACCTGTGTCCTCCCCCTTCTAATGCTCCCTGCCGATGAGCGATGCCTGTTTCTGTTGGTGCGCTGATGGATCTCTAGGGGGTTGGGTCCACACTAAGGGGTGGTGTGCCCCTGGGCTCTCATCCAGGTCCATCTTGGGCGTGACCAGTCCCTGCAGAGATAATGGGCTCGCTACCACACCCCATGGGACAGAGGTGCTATGACCTCTGGGGTTGGAATCCTCCCTTCTTCTATCTAATGCTACGTTCACACCTAAAGCAGCAAAGGCAGCAGGAGCAGCTAGTTTACATGCAAAGTCAATGGTTGATGCGCATTAAGGTGCAGCAAAATGTCTCGCAGAGTGTTTTGAGCAGCAGGAGCAGTGCGTCTGAGCAGCTGCAAACGCTGGAGTTGGAAAAATTGAACCGTTGCTGCTTGACGCGCCGCATCAACCAATCAGAAAAGCTGATCTGGGAGCTGGCAGGGAGACAGACACATCGCTGATGATACAGATTACTATGATCAATCCTCTGAAACAGTTTATTAACTTAAAATACCGAAATCTGCCGGCAGAACATGTTCACTTTTATTATCCTGGTGCCTGCAGTTTGGATTACGTACATGAAAAATGCCTTCCAGACGCCGTGGCGAATCTCGAAGAAAGGACTGAGCCAGAGGCTTTTGAATGGGATCCCTACTGACAGCGCACCGCTGGTATGTGGGGGTCTGGGGACGGCGAAATAATATTTGAAGGCAGGATGGTAATCTGGATGAACTGACTTTATGGATTAAGTTTTCAGGCGGACTTTCTCACTGAAAAACAAATTAAAACTACTTTTTTTCCACTGATCACAGCATTTGTAGCTGCCATTGTTCTAGACAAAGAAAGGATAGGGTAGCTCCGCCCACTGCGCATCAGACCCACTTTTTCACCGGGCAGCTGGAGCAGCAAAGATCCTTCAGCCGCTCGTCAGCACTAAACTTGTACAAGCATCAAAAATGAAGCAGCAGACGCATTTTTGCTGCTCTTGCTGCTTTCGGTGTGAACGTAGCATCAGTGATCTGGGGTGCCTGGATATCTGGTGCCGGGATTGCCTCATTATCGGTTCGGGACCCTGTAGGGCAGGTCTGGGGCTGCTCACACCTGCTATTAAGCACTTTTTCTTTATGAAGAAGCTTTGTAAATCCTTTATACACATGCATGCTCATGCATACATACCACGGGACCTTGGTTCCTGGTGTTCAGGGATAAACACTAATACCAAATACTAAGCTGCAGATTCAGATATACAGCGGCTAAAATAAATATTGAACACTCCACCATTTTTCTCATAAAATATATTTCTAGAGGTGCTATTGACATGACATTTTCACGATGTCGGTACTGTAACAAACCATGCAATCCACACATACAAAGAAACCAAACCATATATATCTAGAAATTAAGTTCTGTATAATAAAGTTAAATGGAACAGGGATGTGTTGATAAACAAATATTTCCCAAATTATTTGACACAAGTACAAAATACACAAAGCTGTGGAAAATGAGAATAATACATTATTGGAAATGCAAAGATTATGTATTCTTACCTAATGCAGCAGAGTGGTGATCTCAGTGAATAAATTCATCTCTTTCTGTTTTTTTAAATGCTGAGGCTAAAATATACAGATCTCTTCTACAGATCACAAAGATCAACTTGTGAAGCATTACATACACAAAAAACTGTGTGGAGCATCAATAACCCCATTTTTGTAAGTTGATCTTCAGCCATTTATCAGGTTTGTGTTCAGCTCAGGTCTCAACCCAACGATACCCCTATTTGTCTTTTCAAGCTTTCTCACTTTGACACAGACAGCCGCCATTGCAGCATATTACATTTTCTCTCCGGCGACCTCAGATGACAAGTATGGAAGCATGTTTAACAGTGACAGTACAAACTGATGCAAGGCTTTTTTTTGTTTTCTACCCAGATAGCAAACTTAAAGTGATTCAATGTTGGAAAAGGGTTGGACAATAATACTTAATCCATGTTTAAGCCTGACAATTAAAATTTCAACAATAAATGAAGCTCTAGCGAAAGTTCAATTGAAGAAACTCTGACTTACCTCACA
>NW_015151248.1:11266-16458 GCF_000732505.1 Cyprinodon variegatus | reverse complement strand
CAAGTGCAAAGACATAACTGCAAGCGGCAAAACACAGTTACATGAGTCCAGAGTGTAGCCCAGGACTGAAGTGGCCCTTCTCACCAGGCAACAGCGTAGAGGAGGGCTGAGGGGCCTGCTCACTCCAAAGGACCTCAGGATCCTCAGGATCCTCTGGCCCTTCTTTTATTTACACTACTGTTGTACACGGTGAAAAGATGTTGTACACAGATGTTAAAGAAAGTCAATGACATCTATCCTTCTAAAAATGAAGAGGGTGATTTATATCACCAATCAGAAGACTAATTGAAGTTTTATTAAGGAAACGCAGTAATATGGCAGGCAAAAACTACAGTTAAACATTTATAGTATAAAATGGAATTAAATGCTGGATAAAAATGTTCTCTTTAATGTTAATCCGTCATCTTTTTATCTATTCCCAGAACTATATTGCCAAAAAGAAAAAAAATCAGAAAACCTAATTTTCTCCTTTCATCTCATTTTATCTCCCTCTTTCTTATCGTCCATATCATAAAGAATGAAGGAAAGTATGTGTGTTGTTGTGTGACTTATGAAAATGTTTAATATTTTAGCAGCACCTCTGGCAAATCTCATTTTTCCTATGTATCACAAGAAGAAGAAGAAAAAAATTCAGATTTCCTTCTTTATACTGTGGAGCTTGTGCTGGCTATAAAACACAATGATCTTCCCATAACAAGGTGAAAAAGGGATGATTGGAGTCAGTCTTCAGGAAACATATGGAAAGAAGTTTCCCAGGAGAAATGTCCTCCATTAAGACTTTAACCTACCGCTGGTTCAGAGGCCCCTCTCTGCTGATCCAGCTTTCTGTGAGCATCTGTCTGAGTGCATGTGTTAAAGTTGTTGGAAGGAGTCCTGCTGTAGTCCAACATCCCCATATATCCCTCAGTCTAATGTAACCATCAGTCATAATCACGCTCCCTCATGCATCCAAGCTTCTTTGATGCGTCTGCGCACATCAGAAACAATTTAGGTCACACCAGGGCTGAGCCAAATGTCAGGAATCTTGCAGTTTAATTAATTACTGTAGGAAAATGAACAAGGTCGGAGCACAGCTCAGCAGGAGGAAGCTCCACAGGTCATGGCCTCTTCACTCAAGCTGTCAGATGCCTGAAGGTTAGGAAAGAGGACATTAAGATGTTGAGTGGAAAGCACAAGATGCTAAATTCTAAAATGTTTTTTTTTGTAAAATCCATGCAAATTTGTATATTAGATTGTTTTGTAGTACAATGTGCTTTAATAATCATAATTTTTTGTTCATATATGTTAAATGATTGTCCTGTTAAGAGTGTTTCCAGTCGTAGCTTTTGCTGGTCAGATATGAAACAAGGTTCAATGTAAGAAAAACAAAATCGTCAGAGGACTTTTGGTCCATCAAGTACATATTTTGAAAAAAGGAAAGATAAAATAGACAAGAAAGACTTAAAACTTTGGAAAACATTATAATAAAAAAGAGTAACTTCAGTTTTCTTAGATGCTTTATTTAATTTTCTTTCATGAAATTGATATATTGCTTTTAAAGCTTTTTCCTACAGGTTTTTTCAGATTTCACTTTTTGCAATTCATTTTTACGAATTGCATTCTTATCAAATGCAGATATAAAATTCTCTTCTCTTCAACGCTAATGAAAATGCTTGCTCTTAATGAGCACATTGGTAGTGTTGTTTCTAACGTTCATGCAAACAAATAGAAATGCTTCTTCACTACTTACTCCAGAGGAAAGCCCTCCCCCAAACGTTAAGAGATTTGATCTGTAGAATGGCTGCAGTTTGTAAAGCTCAATCTAAAAAAATTAATTACAAAAATAAATGAAAAATAGTTGAGGAAATACCACTATTAATCTTAAATCCTTTAGATTAAAAATAAAATTTTGATATTTCAAAGTTTAATTTCTGGGTTGAATTTTTTCATTTCATTTTGCATAGCGTGCGTTTTGCTTGCTATATACTATATACTATCTCCACTTCTTTGGAGATTATTCTGACGCATCTCAATAATCCAGGTAGAAAGCTTAGAAAACATTTGAGGCTCCTAATGGGCCGGTTCTTGTTTGGTAAAATTTGTTGTCTCTTCTCCCAGAGAGGGCTTATTATTCCCAGAGGACTGAGTCATGCTTTTACACTGGAAAAACAATCTAGAAATATGTAAAAATGTCTTAAATTAAGTTTATTTACCCTTAATTTGAATAGGTAAATTAAATTATCTGCCAATGGAATTAATATTTTTACTCTTAAAATAAGATAATTAGATAAAATGCACTTGAAATAAGACAACAAAATTGTATTTTCTTAATTTAAATGTAAATTGTCTTGTTCTATTGGCAAAATGTAATTTTTACCTCCTCGATTCAAGAACCAATGAACTTATTTTAAGAAAAAATTACTTATCTAGATTTAGATTTTTTCCAGTGTAGTAACAGTAATAAGAGGGGGGCAGTTAAAATGTAAGCCTACCCCAAATTTCCATTATTAAACCGGAGTGGGGTCCCTAAGGTCCTCTGGGTACATTAGGCGTCATCATCGGTTGGTCATCAATATTGGTTTGCTTGGGAGAAACCATTTTCCACTCCTAGACATTTAACAAACAGAAACATTGGCAGAAGACTTTTTTATTTGTGAGAAATAGTCTAATTTGTTACACTGAAATGTTTTCCAGCACAAACAACCCATTTAAGATCATTCTACAAGATCTCAGTCAGATTTAAGACTAGACTTTCACCAACCGGCCTCAAAACTTTTTCTTTTTTGGTATTAACTTCTCTGTTTTTGAAACATTGAGAGATACAGGAAGCTCAGATTATATATTGCTTTTTTTAGTTGAAATAATAGTAATGATAATAAAATAAAAGGTTAAAAAACTATGAGCAAACAGAATAAGAAAAGGGGGAACAAGGAGCTTCTGCTCTAAAAAGACATTACATCTATGTACATAGCCATAAGAAGGTAAAATAAGATATGTACATGGACACCTCCCAAAAGCTCTTTAAAAATATATATATATATTTAATCAGTCCAATATCGAATGTTGCATTTGGTTAGTATAGGACACCCATTTGGACCGTAGGGTTTTTAAGACACTGTCCATTCTTCTAGGGTGGCAGGGTTTTAGACAGTGTTGTATCCTGTAACTGTTGTAAAACTGTTGATTTTAAAAGGGTTGTATTCAGAATTTGAAAGAGATATTTTGTGGTAATTATATCCTTCAAAATGTTGTTTTGATGCACTCTCTTTTAAATATAAGCAATTCTGAACTCAGTTCTTTATTGCCAGCCTCTGCAGTGATGGAGCATCGATTGAGATCTCTCCTTTGCAGTCAAAAAATCTTTTCACGCTTAAAGACAAAACCAATTTAAACGTCTGAAAGAAAGAAAATGGTATGAAATCAAGATTTATGATAAACTTTTGAGGAGGTGCCAAATAGATGAGAATTCATGTGAGAACTCTGTGTTTGGGCTGAACATATTCTATACTGTAAGGACTCACTGCTTCTTTTTTTGAGCTAGTGTTAGGTGTAAGACTGTAGGGTAAGGTAGGTATTGGCACTGTATGCAAACCAAATTTATCTTCAATGAATGAAAGACTTTTAATCTCATAGAAATGTTCTTGTCTTAACATTAATATTAGCTGCCTGGACAATCCTGTCTGCAGGAGCTTTTTTGTAACAAGATGATCACAGATTTAAAAGCCAGCCTATTCTTTAAGCAGGAACGCTTGTCCCCCTATAAGCCTTTATGTTAATTTTGGACACTGGTGGATTGTTGTCCATTCAGGTTTTATTTGCATTTCTAGACTCTATTCAAAACATTTGCACAGATACACATCTTTTTTTTCTTTTAATCAAAACAGGTCTCTCCTGTAAATGAGAAATTGGATCTCCATGTGACAACCTGTATAAATAAAATGGAAATAAATAAAATCTTCACAGGAAGTTGTAATGTCCCCGCTTTGCTTGCTACCCATTCTAGAAGAAGAAGGTGAGGCAGATTTTTTTAGTTATCCCTTTGAAACCAACTACCACAACTATGTGAACAACTATGTTCACATTTTGGACCAAGAAAATAGGTTATTTGAGAGGGGTGTGAAGGAATCCACCAATGTTAAGAAAGATAAACCAGACATCCTAAGTCTCCTGGATGTTCCGGGAGTCTCCCTGATATAGATAGTTGTTCACGGATGCCTGCAAGTCGGATAAATTATCCCGGACTTTAGACTCTGCGAGGTGGTGTTTTTTTAAAGCAAGTAAGAGCGAGCTGGCAGTACAATAATTCATGCATTAAGTGCGGATTAGAACTACTGCGATTGCACAACAAGAGAGTGTGAGGTGTGTGTATGTATGGGGCACGCTGTCCCTGAAATTAGTTAGAACTCGGGATGTCTGGAATAAGCAACCTTGAACGGAGGTTGTTGAATCAGATTTTAGCTTTCAAAAACCTGCAATGCAGCAATTGAGTTGATTCCTTCCCGCTCTCATCGCAACCCCTTTACAGGGGAACAGAAGACCTTGCCTATTTAGCCGGGCCAACAAGTCACTTTAACGGCCCCCCTTTCAGAGACATAAACAGGTTTCGGGTATTACAGGCTTACAAAGAAACCAAACGGCTTGTCCCGTTCAATTTGCATGTTTCTAAGCCAAAACAAGGCATGGTAAAGTCTCTAACTCAACGCTATTTCTGACATTTTGAAGCTTCCTGGATGGGAAGCAAAACGTCTTCAAACTTGGAAACAAAGTCCAGTGGACTGTTTTTTTTTTTTACTTTTTTGGAAGAACTAACTACCAGTTTTAGTCTTATAGCTCATTCAAAATAGAAAAAGAAGTTTCAACCAGAATACAAAGAGTCAATATCTGCATAGCTTTAATTACATGGATACAATTCATTAGGGGGGAGGTTTCAAATGGACACAAAATATGCAAGCTTTTGGCTGAACTAGTTATTTAATTCAATATAACCATAAAGTTTGATTTTTCTTTATGTTCAAAACAGCTCAGTGTGGTCAAGCAGCTATTCTGTCTTCCCAGCACATTTCCTTCCCGGACAGGTCGTCAGTCCATCGCAGGGCAACAAAGAGACAAACAGGACATCCAACCATTCACACACACAATCACACCTAAGGAGCATTTAGAGAAGCCAGTTAACCTAACAGCAGAGATGGGGACTCGAGTTTGTGACTCGTACT
>NW_015151248.1:8309-9918 GCF_000732505.1 Cyprinodon variegatus | reverse complement strand
ACTTGGACTTGCAAAAAATGACTTGTGAACATGTCTGCCTAACAGTCATGTTTTTGGACTGTGGGAGGAAGCTGGAGTACCCAGAGAGAACCCACGCATGCTCAGGGAGAACATGCAAAGTCCATGCAGAAAGACCTCGGGCCGGGAATCGAACCCGGAACCTTCTTGCAGTGCTACCCACTGTGCCACTGAGCAGCCCTTACTTCACTCATATTTAACAAAATCATTGCTACAAGCACAAATTATCAGGACCATTCAGAGGAGATCCCACTGAAAGGCAGAGAGCTTGACCCCATTTACCTATTTTACCTAAAAGTCGGCCAGGAAGAGTCTAACCCAAAAGTCCCCAGCCCTTCTCACACAACCTACTGCATTACCATATAAGGTGATGCTGGAGCCGCTCTGGCCACCATATGTCAGCAGTAGAATGTCCATTTTGGCTGAGCCACACAGAAGAATGAAAAGATATAGAAATGAAATGATGTAACAGTTATTAAAAACTGAAAATGAATAAAAAGAAATGAATCTTCAACAGGCATAATCTCCAGGTCGTTTGTAATTCAGCTCAACACTAGATGGAGCCTCAGTGTAAAAATCGTACACACTGGCGCTGTCATAAAATATTATTTCACCAAATTTACATATCTCTCGAAATCTGTTTTCTCTAGAGTTTATTTCTTAAGTTTCATTTACGGATTGCTTTTTTTTTATTTTTTTTATTAAAATTTTCATTGACAAAATATGTTTGTTGCTTTTAACAAAAAAAATAACAAAATTTTGTCCACAGTTAAGTTTTATACAGTTTATGTTTGTGAGATGAAGAAAACCTACTTAGCCTTAGTCAAATAACTAACAGTAAAAAAAAACATTACAGAGAGAAAAAAACACTGAAATAAAAACACATGACATCCATGAGAATGTTTTACATTCCAATATCTATGCAACATGTTGATTTTAAAAGAAAGCAGTTTAACACTGAGGCGACTAGTTTCATCTTCTGTGATACAGAAAGCTACAGAAAGTACTTGGGGGATTAAAAGAGCTGAAATTCTCAGAAAACCTGGGCTATTCCAGACCAACCACTGAGTTTTGACACCTTTTTAAATTTAACTTAGTTGTGACTTCCTGCCACCCATGGATCATGTTTGAATCATGAAATAAGAGATGCTTTACAATTAAAACCCTTCAAAAGATAGATTAATCTAAACAGGTATAGCTTTAAGAATGACAACTGCTCAATATAGTTGGAGTAACAGTTAAAAGAAAATTAATTAGAGCCCTTTGTCACACAATGTTTGACTTTCCAAACACCTCCTTACCCAAGAATAACAGTGTGACCTTGTTAAAAGCAAGTTATTAATTGGATTGCACTGTCTTGCACTCCTTAGTAAAAACCTCAGGACAGACGTCCTCTGAGGTTGGTTTTATTTAAACTCCCAAGACATTAGATGAGCCACCCACAGTAAAAGATCCAACCTATACAAGTTAGCTCTGAGGGCACACTGCCAGGCTTTAACAAGTGAAACACTAAATGTAGGTTTGACTTGATTTTTCCACTTGGCTCTCCCCCTCATCTCGCCTATTTGAGGTATTTAACTATATATATATA
>NW_015151248.1:4893-7008 GCF_000732505.1 Cyprinodon variegatus | reverse complement strand
TCAACAGCGTGAGATGTATTTCCAAGGAGTATTATTACAGCAAAGAAAACACATCTTTTCTTTCAACCTCAAAGTTTATTAGCTCTCTGATTTGGTTACAGTGCAGATGAACTTCCTGACCTTAATTACCCTCTGACACTTAATTAGTGAATGCACAGAGGAATCTCCATCTGTCTGACTGCAGTACTTTGCTAACCTTCATAAAAAGGAGACAGTAATCATTATCAGATTGTTTGTTTATGAAGAACTTTTTCATCTGAAAGATGAATATTCATATTTCATTGAACATCCTTCCAAAAGCTCAATAACAGAAGAATAGGTGCAGGTTTGCAAAGGGACCGACCTACTTGTCCCGACTAATAATTCGATGTGAACAACATGTTTATAATTTACAATTTACAGAGTTGTTGCAGCAGTTGCTTCTTTTCCTGTCGCAGCTCCTCTGCCTGGTCGCTGCAGCTGCCTGGTCTTTCCTGTATCTTTCACATAGGTACAGGAAAGGATGTAACTGTGCTGCGCTGTTTAACTCCACTCTCTGATTTTTCTGCCTTAAGTTCCTCCTTCTCTCTTTCTACATTGCTTGTTTTCTAGTCTGTATGTGCGTGCCTGCTTATAGCATGAAAAGAAATCTAAAACATGACGCTACAATACGGAGGTTACCAATATTAATAGTAGGCTACAAAAACTAGTCCCGATTAAAAAACTGAATATTATCTACGCTAAAAGAGGCAAAGCTGCTGATTGCAGTTCTGTAAAGAACTAGGAGTGTTTTGATTTGTGGAACTTAAGAAATATAAGTAACCAAGTTCTTTTATAAAACTAAATATTCTGAGTCAGACAGGAGTTCTGAAAACTGCTGTTAAAATGAACAAAGACTGTAAACTATCAACATTTCTGATTCCCTTTCACCAATATTTCTTTNTTTCACCAATATTTCTTTGCTTTTACTGTTTTCATTTTTGACGGCAGTTCAGGTATAAATAACAGCTTTTATTTCTTTTATAGAACATAATAACACGAGAAGGATGCTAAAGATCTGCTATTTTTTGTTTTCCACATAAAAATAGTTTTATTTAATTGACTTCTACCTCTAGAAATAGGATAAAGACAAACAGAGGAACTCTATTTACATTTATTGTATTTTTCTAGATTTCCAGACGGTCCATAAGTAAACAAACATTGATGTCTGGTAAAAAATGTTTGAATCCTGCTGTTTATTTTGGATACAATTACATTACAGATACAATAGTGTTAAATTCTCTTTTATAATCGTTAAAAGTGATTTTATGTTTGAATAAACTTAGGCTGATTCTTAGTGTTGTGCTTTTTAGCTGATGCCAATAAAAAGGAAAATAGACATAAGGAGCTATTCAAACAGTCAGACATTAAGCAATATAGGATGATGATAAAAGGTTGTGTTACATTTAATCCTCTACTATTAAAAACCCACTTGTATAATAGAAACATTATATGATTGAAGGACACCCAGATATAATGATGCAGGGCAGCCTCAGGGTGAAGCAGCTGCCCTTCAGTGCTGCATGATGGAAGAAATGTGTTTGGAATGAATCGATTAATAATCAGATCAGCCAAATTTTCCTTAAAGAAGATTTTTTACAAAATGAAACCAGGTGAAACTGAAACGTTTCCTCTTCAGGAGTTCTGGATGGAGAATATCGACAGACAAAAAGTTTTGAATCTTAAATGCTAAATGTTTACAGATTTTTTACAATCTTGGTATAATTCCTGCTCTAAGTGGGTCGCTCTGTTGGCTAAAGGCACATTTTATTGACCCTATTCTCCAGTTAATGATTAATCAATTACTAGATTAGTTGACAATTTTTTAAATAATTGATTAATATGATTAATTGTTTCAGCCCTAGATAAAATACATGATATGTTCTACACAGAGTAACTACAGCCCAGATGTACAACTTGTATAGTGAAGTTAATATTTTAAATGCTCAGTGTCAGTTCCTCTTATAGTTCCAGTGCTCATGTAAATACAATACATTTATTTACCTTCACCTTGAATGTATTATTTTGCATCATACAGAGAGAGCATATTAGATAAACAACTAAGAATGGGATTTACCTCTGTTTACCTCTGCACAA